>NW_027046992.1:0-18496 GCF_025399875.1 Dalotia coriaria | reverse complement strand
TCGTTTTTTGTTTTACGCGTTAAAACGCAGATTAAACTCAAACGTGCTGTTTTGCTAAAATAAGCATTTTCAAGCATTTTAGATCGTTGAAATCGTTCAAATAGAGCAATATTAATAAAAACGAATAATAAAAATTCGTCGTTTTTATGCTGTTTTACGCGTTAAACGCAGATTAAAGCTCAAAACGTGCTGTTTGCTAAAATAAGCATTTTCAGCATTTTAGATCGTTGAAATCGTTCAAATAGAACGCAATTAATAAAAACGAATAATAAAAATTCGTCGTTTTTATGCTGTTTTACGCTTAAAACGCAGATAAAGCTCAAACGTGCTGTTTTGCTAAAATAAGCATTTTCAAGCATTTTAGATCGTTGAAATCGTTCAAATAGACGGCAATATTAATAAAAACGAATAATAAAAATTTCGTCGTTTTTATGCTGTTTTACGCGTTAAAACGCAGATTAAAAGCTCAAACGTGCTGTTTTGCTAAAATAAGCATTTTCAAGCATTTTAGATCGTTGAAATCGTTCAAATAGACGCAATATTAATAAAAACGAATAATAAAAAATTCGTCGTTTTATGCTGTTTTACGCGTTAAAACGCAGATTAAAGCTCAAAACGTGCTGTTTTGCTAAAATAAGCATTTTCAAGCATTTTAGATCGTTGAAATCGTTCAAATAGAAGCTAAAAAATAATAAAACGAATAATAAAAATCTAGTCGTTTTATGTGTTTTACGCGTTAAAACGCAGATAAAGCTCAAAACGTGCTGTTTTGCTAAATAAGCATTTTCAAGCATTTTAGATCGTTGAAATCGTTCAAATAGACGCAATATAATAAAACGAATAATAAAATTTCGTCGTTTTATGCTGTTTTGACGCGTTAAAACGCAGGATTAAAGCTCAAAACGTGCTGTTTTGCTAAAATAAGCATTTTCAAGCATTTTAGATCGTTGAAATCGTTCAAATAGACGCAATATTAATAAAAAACGAATAATAAAAATTCGTCGTTTTATGCTGTTTTACGCTTTAAAAACGCAGATTAAAAGCTCAAAACGTGCTGTTTTGCTAAAATAAGCATTTTCAAGCATTTTAGATCGTTGAAATCGTTCAAATAGACGCAATTAATAAAAACGAATAATAAAAATTCGTCGTTTTTATGCTGTTTTACGCGTTAAAACGCAGATTAAAGCTCAAAACGTGCTGTTTTGCTAAAATAAGTATTTTCAAGATTTTAGATCGTTGAAATCGTTCAAATAGAAGTGGCTAATAAAACGAATAATAGAAAATTTATCGTTTTTATGCTGTTTTACGATCTCTAAACGCAGATTAAAAGCTCAAAACGTGCTGTTTTGTTAAAATAAGCATTTTCAAGCATTTTAGATCGTTGAAATCGTTCAAATAGAAGCAATATTAATAAAAACGAATAATAAAAAATTCGTCGTTTTTATGTTGTTTTACGTTAAAACGCAGATTAAGCTCAAAACGTGCTGTTTTGCTAAAATAAGCATTTTCAAGCATTTTAGATCGTTGCAATCGTTCAAATAGACGCAATATTAATAATAAACGAATAATAAAAATTTCGTCGTTTTATGTTGTTTTACGCGTTAAAACGCAGATTAAAGCTCAAAACGTGCTGTTTTGCTAAAATAAGCATTTTCAAGCATTTTAGATCGTTGAAATCGTTCAACAGGAATCAATATTAATAAAAAACGAATAATAAAAAATTCGTCGTTTTATGCTGTTTTACGAGTTAAAACGCAGATTAAAGCTCAAAACGTGCTGTTTTGTTAAAATAAGCATTTTCAAACATTTTAGATCGTTGAAATCGTTCAAATAGAAGCTTTCACATAATAAAAAACGAATAATAAAAAATTCGTCGTTTTATGCTGTTTTACGCGTTAAAACGCAGATTAAAAGCTCAAAATGCTGTTTTGCTAAAATAAGCATTTTTCAAGCATTTTAGATCGTTGAAATCGTTCAAATAGACGCAATAATAAAAAAACGAATAAAAATTTCGTCGTTTTATGCTGTTTTACGCGTTAAAAACGCAGACAAAGCTCAAACGTGCTGTTTTGCTGCACAAGCCTTTCAAGCATTTTAGATCGCTGAAATCGTTCAAATAGAAGCAATATTAATAAAAACGAATAATAAAAAATTCGTCGTTTTATGCTGTTTTACGCGTTAAAAGCAGATTAAAAGCTCAAAACGTGCTGTTTGCTAAAATAAGTGCATTTTCAAGCATTTTAGATCTTGAAATCGTTCAAATAGACGCAATAAAATAAAAACGAATAATAAAAATTTCGTCGTTTTATGCTGTTTTACGCGTTAAAACGCAGAATAAAGCTCAAACGTGCTGTTTTGCTAAAATAAGCATTTTCAAGCATTTTGTGATCGCTGGAAATCGTTCAAATAGACGCACATTAATAAAAACGAATAATAAAATTCTGTCGTTTTTATGCTGCTTTACGAGTTAAAAACGCAGATTAAAGCTCAAAACGTGCTGTTTTGTTAAATAAGCATTTTCAAACATTTTAGATCGTTGAAATCGTTCAAATAGAAGCAATATTAATAAAACAAATAATAAAAATTCGTCGTTTTATGCTGTTTTACGCGTTAAAACGCAGATTAAAGCTCAAACGTGCTGTTTTGCTAAAATAAGCATTTTCAAGCATTTTAGATCGCTGAACCGTTTAAATAGACGCAATATTAATAAAAAAAAACGAAAAATAAAAATTCCGTCGTTTTGCTGTTTTACGCGTTAAAACGCAGATTAAAAGCTCAAAACGTGCTGTTTTGCTAAATAAGCATTTTCAAGCATTTTAGATCGTTGAAAATCGTCCAAATAGACGCATATTAATAAAAAACGAATAATAAAAAATTCTGTCGTTTTATGCTGTTTACGCGTTAAAAACGCAGATTAAAGCTCAAAACGTGCTGTTTTGTTAAAATAAGTATTTTCGGGCATTTTAGATCGTTGAAATCGTTCAAATAGACGTGCAATATTAATAAAAAACGAATAAAAATTCGTCGTTTTATAGCGTTTTACGCGTTAAAACGCAGATTAAAGCCTTCAAAATGTGCTGTTTTGCTAAAATAAGCATTTTCAAGCATTTAGATCGTTGAAACCGTTCAAATAGAAGCTAATATTAATAAAAAAACGAATAATAAAAATTTACGTTTTTATGCCGTTTTACGAGTTAAAACGCAGATTAAAGCTCAAACGTGCTGTTTTGTTAAAATAAGCATTTTCAAGCATTTGTGATCGTTGAAAATCGTTCAAATAGAAGCAATATTAATAAAAACGAATAATAAAAATCTGTCGTTTTATGTTGTTTACGCGTTAAAACGCAGATTAAAGCTCAAAACGAGCTGTTTCATAAAATAAGCATTTTCAAGCATTTTAGATCGTTGCACCGTTCAAATAGACTTAACATTAATAATAAACGAATAATAAAATTCCCTGTCGTTTTATGCTGTTTTTACGCGTTAAACGCAGATTAAAAGCTCAAAACGTGCTGTTTTGCTAAAATAAGCATTTTCTTAAGCATTTTAGATCGTTGAACTGTTCAAATAGAATCAATATTAATAAAAACGAATAATAAAAAATTCGTCGTTTTATGCTGTTTTACGAGTTAAAACGCAGATTAAAGCTCAAAACGTGCTGTTTTGTTAAAATAAGCATTTTCAAACATTTAGATCATCGTTGAACTGTTCAAATAGAAGTAATATTAATAAAAAACGAATAATAAAAATTCGTCGTTTTATGTTGTTTTACGCGTTAAAACGCAGATTACCAAAACGTGCTGTTTTGCTAAAATAAGCATTTTCAAGCATTTTAGATCGTTGAAATCGTTCAACAGACGTGCAAATATTAATAAAAACGAATAATAAAATTTCTGTCGTTTTTATGCTGTTTACGCGTTAAAACGCAGATTAAAGCTCAAAACGTGCTGTTTTGCTAAAATAAGCCTTTTTCAAGCATTTTAGATCGTTGAAATGTTCAAATAGAAGCAATATTAATAAAAACGAATAATAAAAATCTGTCGTTTTATGCTGTTTTACGCAAGTTAAAACGCAGATTAAAGCTCAAAACGTGCTTGTTTTGCTAAAATAAGCATTTAAGCATTTTTAGATCTTTGAAATCGTTCAAATAGACGCAATAAAAAACGAATAAAATTCCCTGTCGTTTTATGCTGTTTTACGCGTTAAAACGCAGAATAAGCCCAAAACGTGCTACCTTTGGTAAAAATAAGTAGCATTTTCAAGCATTTTAGATCGTTGAAATCGTTCAAATAGACGCACATTAATAAAACGAATAATAAAATTTCGTCGTTTTATGCTGTTTTACGAGTTAAAACGCAGATTAAAAGCTCAAAACGTGTGCTGTTTTATTAAAATAAGCATTTTCAAACATTTTAGATCGTTGAAACTGCTTAAAATAGCAATATTAATAAAAACGAATAATAAAAATTCGTCGTTTTATGCTGTTTTACGCGTTAAAACGCAGATTAAAGCTCAAAACGTGCTGTTTTGCTAAAATAAGCATTTTCATGCATTTTAGATCGTTGGAAATCGTTCAAATAGAAGCAATTATTACTAAAAACGAATAATAAAATTCTCGTCGTTTTATGCTGTTTTGCGCGTTAAACGCAGATTGCGCCTCAAAACGTGCTGTTTTGCTAAAATGCTTACTTTTCTCAAGCATTTAGATCGTTGAAATCGTTTAAATAGAAGCAATATTAATAAAACGAATAATAAAAAAATTCATTGTTATGCTCTTTACGCGTTAAAAACGCAGATTAAAGCTCAAAACGCGCTGTTTTGCTGCTAAAATAAGCATTTTCAAGCATTTTAGATCGTTGAAATCGCTCAACAGACGCACAGTAATAAAACGAATAATAAAAATTTCGTCGTTTTATGCTGTTTTACGCGTTAAAACGCAGAATAAAGCTCAAAGCGTGCCGTTTTGCTAAACAAGCATTTTCGCCATTTTAGACCAAACCGTTCAAATAGAAGCAATATTAATGTTCACAATGCGTACCCGTCGTTTTTATGCTGTTTTACGCGTTAAAACGCAGATTAAAGCTCAAAACGTGCTGTTTTGCTAAAAATAAGCATTTTCAAGCATTTTAGATCGTTGAAACTGTTCAACAGACGTGCACATTAATAAAAACGAATAATAAAAATTTCGTCGTTTTATGTTGTTTTACGCGTTAAAACGCAGACAAAGCTCAAAACGTGCCGTTTTGCTGTAACAAGCCTTTCGCCATACCGAAAATCGTTGTTCAAATAGAAGTAATATTAATAAAAACGAATAATAAAAATCGTCGTTTTTATGCTGTTTTACGCGTTAAAACGCAGATTAAAGCTCAAAACGTGTGCTGTTTCAAAATAAGCATTTTCAAGCATTTTGTATCTTTGAAATCGTTCAAATGTACGCAAATAAAAACGAATAATAAAAATTTTGTCGTTTTTATATGTTTTACGCGTTAAACGCAGAATGCGCTTCCGTAAACGTGCTACTTTGCAAAAATAAGCATTTCAAGCATTTTAGATCGTTGAAATCGTTCAAATAGACGTTAGTTATTAATAAAAACGAATAATAAAATTTCGGTCGTTTTATGCTGTTTTACGAGTTAAAACGCAGATTAAAGCTCAAAAACGTGCTGTTTTGTTAAAATAAGTATTTTCAAATATTTTAGATCGCTGGAAATCGTTCAAATAGAAGCTACTACATAATAAAACGAATACGTAAATTCGTCGTTTTTATGCTGTTTTACGCGTTAAACGCAAATTAAAGCTCAAAACGTGCTGTTTTGCTGTAACAAGCATTTTCAAGACG
The DNA here is from genome assembly GCF_025399875.1 of Dalotia coriaria. Taxonomy (NCBI): domain Eukaryota; kingdom Metazoa; phylum Arthropoda; class Insecta; order Coleoptera; family Staphylinidae; genus Dalotia; species Dalotia coriaria. The sequence continues at coordinate 12,657 of NW_027046992.1, read as the reverse complement.
GATCGTTGAAATCGTTCAAATAGAAGCATAATATTAATAAAAACGAATAATAAAATTTCCGTCGTTTTATGCTGTTTACGCGTTAAAACGCAGATTAAAGCTCAAAACGTGCTGTTTTGCTAAAATAAGCATTTTCAAGCATTTTAGATCGTTGAAATCGTTTAAATAGAAGCAATATTAATAAAAAAACGAATAATAAAAAATTTTCATTGTTATGTTCTTTTTACGCGTTAAAACGCAGATTAAAGCTCAAAACGCGCTATTTTGCTAAAATGCTACTTTTCAAGCATTTAGATCGTTGAAATCGCCTTCAAATAGACGCACAGTAACAAAACGAATAATAAAAAAATTTCGTCGTTTTATGCTGTTTTACGCGTTAAAACGCAGAATAAAGCTCAAAGCGTGCTGTTTTGCTAAAATAAGCATTTTCAAGCATTTAGATCGTTGAAATCGTTCAAATAGAAGCTAAATATTAATAAAAACGAATAATAAAAATTCGTCGTTTTATGCTGTTTTACGCGTTAAAAACGCAGATTAAAGCTCAAACGTGCTGTTTGCTAAAATAAGCATTTTCAAGCATTTTAGATCGTTGGAAATCGTTCAAATAGACGCAATATTAATAAAAACGAATAATAAAAATTTCGTCGTTTTGCTGTTTTACGCGTTAAACGCAGATTAAAGCTCAAAACGTGCTGTTTGCTAAAATAAGCCTTTTTCAAGCATTTTATATCGCTGAAACTGTTCAAAATAGAAGCAATATTAATAAAAAACGAATAATAAAAATTCGTCGTTTTATGCTGTTTACGCGTTAAAACGCAGATTAAAAGCTCAAAACGTGCTGTTTTGCTAAAATAAGCATTTTCAAGCATTTTAGATCTCTTTGAAATCGTTCAACAGACGCAATAAAAAATAAAACGAATAATAAAAAATTCTGTCGTTTTATGCTGTTCTACGCGTTAAACGCAGAATGTGCTCAAAACGTGCTGTTTTGCAAAAATAAGCATTTTCAAGCATTTTAGATCGTTGAAATCGTTCAAATAGACGCAATAATAATAAAAACGAATAACAAAAATTCCTGTCGTTTTATGCTGTTTTTACGAGTTAAAACGTAGATTAAAAGCTCAAAAACGTGCTGTTTTGTTAAAAAATAAGCATTTTCAAATATTTTAGATCGCTGAAATCGTTCAAATAGAAGCACATAATAAAAAACGAATAATAAAAATCGTCGTTTTTATGTAAGCTGTTTTACGCGTTAAAACGCAAATTAAAGCTCAAAACGTGCTGTTTTGCTAAAATAAGCATTTTCAAGCATTTTAGATCGTTGAAATCGTTCACAAATAGAAGCAATATTAATAAAAACGAATAATAAAAATTTCAATGTTTTATGCTGTTTTACGCGTTAAAACGCAGATTAAAGCTCAAACGTGCCAATTTTGCTAAAATAAGCATTTTCTAAGCATTTTAGATCGTTGAACCGTTTAAATAGAAGCAATATTAATAAAAACGAATAATGTAAATTCTTTCATTGTTATGTTTTACGCGTTAAAACGCAGATTAAAGCTCAAAACGTGCTGTTTTGCTAAATAAGTATTTTCAAGCATTTTAGATCGTTGGAATCGCTCTCAAATAGACGTTAATAGTAATAAAAAAAAACGAATAATAAAAATTTCTGTCGTTTTTAGCGCTGTTTTACGCGTTGTAAACGTTGCGAATAAAGCTCAAAAGCGTGCTGTTTTGCTAAAATAAGCATTTTCAAGCATTTTAGACTGTTGAAATTGTTCAACAGAAGCTAAATATTAACAAAAACGAATAATAAAAATTCGTCGTTTTATGTTGTTTTACGCGTTAAACGCAGACTAAAGCTCAAACGTGCTGTTTTGCTAAAATAAGCATTTTCAAGCATTTTAGATCGTTGAAATCGTTCAACAGGCGCAATATTAATAAAAACGAATAATAAAAAATTCGGACGTTTTTATGCGTTGTTTTACGAGTTAAAACGCAGATTAAAGCTCAAACGTGCTGTTTTATTAAATAAGCATTTTCAAGCATTTTAGATCGTTGGAAATCGTTCAATAGAAGCACATTAATAAAAAACGAATAATAAAAATTCACCGCTTTTATGCTGTTTTACGCGTTAAAAACGCATATTTCAGCTCAATCGTGCTGTTTTGCTAAAATAAGCATTTTCAAGACGATCGCTGAAATGTTCAAATAGACGCAATATTAATAAAAACGAATAATGTACCCCTGTCGTTTATGCTGTTTACGCTAAAACGCAGATTAAAAGCTCAAACGCTGTTTTGTTAAAATAAGCATTTTCAAACATTTTAGATCGTTGAAATCGTTCAAATAGAAGCAATATTAATAAAACGAATAATAAAAATTCGTCGTTTTTATGCTGTTTACGAGTTAAAACGCAGATTAAAGCTCAAAACGTGCTGTTTTGTTAAAATAAGCATTTTCAAACATTTTAGATCGTTGAAATGTTCAAATAGAAGCAATATTAATAAAAACGAATAATAAAAAAATTCGTCGTTTTTATGCTGTTTTACGCGTTAAAACGCAGATTAAAAGCTCAAAACGTGCTGTTTTGCTAAAATAAGCATTTTCAAGCATTTTAGATCGTTGAAATCGTTCAAATAGACGCAAAATTAATAAAACGAATAATAAAAATTTTGTCGTTTTTATGCTGTTTTACGCGTTAAAACGCAGATTAAAGCTCAAAACGTGCTGTTTTGCTAAAATAAACCTTTTCAAGCATTTTAGATCGTTGAAATCGTTCAAATAGAAGCAATATTAATAAAAAACGAATAATAAAAATTCTCGTTTTATGCTGTTTTACGCGTTAAAACGCAGATTAAAGCTCAAAACGTGCTGTTTTGCTAAAATAAGCATTTTCAAGCATTTTAGATCTTTGAAATCGTTCAAATAGACGCAATAAAAATAAAAACGAATAATAAAAATTTTCGTCGTTTTTATGCTGTTTTACGCGTTAAAACGCAGAATAAAAGCTCAAAACGTGCTGTTTAGCTAAAATAAGCATTTTCAAGCATTTTAGATCGTTGAAATCGTTCAAATAGACGCAATATTATTAAAAACGAATAATAAAAATTTCGTCGTTTTATGCTGTTTTACGAGTTAAAACGCAGATTAAAGCTCAAAACGTGCTGTTATGTTAAAATAAGCATTTTCAAACATTTTAGATCGTTGAAATCGTTCAAATAAACGCAATAAAATAAAAACGAATAATAAAAATTTCGTCGTTTTATGCTTATTTACGCGTTAAAACGCAGAATAAAGCACAAAACTTTGCTGTTTTGCTAAAATAAGCATTTTCAAGCATTTTAGATCGTTGAAATCGTTCAAATAGACGCAATAAAAATAAAAACGAATAATAAAATTTCGTCGTTTTTATGCTGTTTTACGCGTTAAAACGCAGAATAAAGCTCAAAACGTGCTGTTTTGCTTAAAATAAGCATTTTCAAGTATTTTAGATCGTTGAAATCGTTCAAATAGACGCAATATTAATAAAAAACGAATAATAAAATTCGTCGTTTTATGTTGTTTTACGCGTTAAAACGCAGTTTAAAAAGCTCAAAACGTGCTGTTTTGCTAAAATAAGCATTTTCAAGCATTTTAGATCGTTGAAATCGTTCAAATAGAAGCAATATTAATAAAACGAATAATAAAAATTTCGTCGTTTTATGCTGTTTTACGCGTTAAAACGCAGATTAAAAGCTCAAAACGTGCTGTTTTGCTAAAATAAGCATTTTCAAGCATTTTAGATCGTTGAAATCGTTTAAATAGAAGCAATATTAATAAAAACGAATAATAAAAATTCGTCATTGTTATGCTCTTTTACGCGTTAAAACGCAGATTAAAGCTCAAAACGTGCTGTTTTGCTAAAATAAGCCTTTTTCAAGCATTTTAGATCGTGAAATCGCTCAAATAGACGCAATAGTAATAAAAACGAATAATAAAAATTTCGTCGTTTTTATGCTGTTTTACGCGTTAAAACGCAGATTAAAGTTCAAAACGTGCTGTTTGCTAAAAAGCATTTTCAAGCATTTTAGATCGTTGAAATCGTTCAAATAGACGCAATATTAATAAAAACGAATAATAAAAATTCGACGTTTTATGCTGTTTTACGAGTTAAAACGCAGATTAAAAGCTCAAAGCGTGCTGTTTTGTTAAAATAGGCATTTTCAAGCATTTTAGATCGTTGAAATCGTTCAAATAGAAGCAATATTAATAAAAACGAATAATAAATTCGTCGCTTTTATGCTGTTTTACGCGTTAAAAACGCAGATTAAAGCTCAAAACGTGCTGTTTTGCTAAAATAAGCTTTTTTAAGCATATTAGATCGTTGAAATCGTTCAAATAGACGCAATATTAATAAAAACGAATAATAAAAATTCGTCTTTTTTATGCTATTTTACGCGTTGAAACGCAGATTAAAGCTCAAAACGTGCTGTTTTGCTAAAATAAGCATTTTAAGCATTTTTAGATCGTTGAAATCGTTCAAATAGAAGCAATATTAATAAAAAACGAATAATAAAATTTATCGTTTTTATGCTGTTTTACGAGTTAAAACGCAGATTAAAGCTCAAAAACGTGCTGTTTTGCTAAAATAAGCATTTTCAAGCATTTTAGATCGTTGAAATGTTCAAATAGAATCAATATTAATAAAAACGAATAATAAAAATTCGCGTCGTTTTGCCGTTTTACGAGTTAAAACGCAGATTAAAAGCTCAAAACGTGCTGTTTTGTTAAAATAAGCATTTTCAAACATTTTGATCGCTGAAATCGTTCAAATAGAAAGCAATATTAACAAAAAACGAATAATGTAAATCTGCCGTTTTATGTTGTTTTACGCGTTAAACGCAGATTAAAGCTCAAAACGTGCTGTTTTGCTAATATGCCATTTTCAGCATTTTAGATCGCTGCACCGTTCAAATAGAAAGCAATATTGATAAAAACGAATAATAAAAATTCGTCGTTTTATAAGCGTTTTACGCGTTAAAACGCAGGATTAAAAGCTCAAAACGTGCTGTTTTGCTAAATAAGCATTTTCAAGCATTTAGATCGCTGAAATCGTTCGCCAAATAGACGTACCAAAAATAAAACGAATAATAAAAATTTCGTCGTTTTATGTTGTTTTACGCGTTAAACGCAGAATAAAGCTCAAAAACGTGCTGTTTTGCTAAAATAAGCATTTTCAAGTATTTTAGATCGCTGGAAATCGTTCAAATAGACGCAATATTACTAAAAACGAATAATAAAAAATTCGTCGTTTTTATGCTGTTTTACGCGTTAAAACGCAGATTAAAGCTCAAAACGTGCTGTTTTGCTAAAATAAGCATTTTCAAGCATTTTAGATCGTTGAAAATCGTTCAAATAGAAGCAATATTAATAAATAACGAATAATTGTACTTCGTCGTTTTTATGTTGTTTTACGTTAAAACGCAGATTAAAGCTCTCAAACGTGCTGTTTGCTAAAATGTTATTTTCAAAGCATTTTAGATCGTTGAAATCGTTTAAATAGAAGCACATTAATAAAACACACAAAAATTCGTCATTGTTATGCTGTTTTTACGCGTTAAAACGCAGATTGCCTCAAACGTGCTGTTTTGCTAAAATAAGCATTTTCAAGCATTTTAGATCGTTGAAATCGCTCAAATAGACGCAAATATTAATAAAAACGCACAATAAAAAATTTCGCCGTTTTATGCTGTTTTACGTTAAACGCAGAATAAAGCTCTAAAACGTGCCGTTTTGCTAAAATAAGCATTTTCTTAAGCATTTTAGATCGTTGGAAATCGTTCAAATAGAAGCAATATTAATAAAAAACGAATAATAAAATTCGTCGTTTTATGCTGTTTTACGCGTTAAAATCGCAGATTAAAGCTCAAAAACGTGCTGTTTTGCTAAAAATAAGCATTTTCAAGCATTTTAGATCGTTGAAACTGCTCAAATAGACGCAATATTAATAAAAAAAAATGGTTGTTTCAGGTGGCGCAAAATTTACGGATTGAGATGTTTACGTGATAACGTTCCTATTGGTGATATAAGTTTTGTGAAGTAAGGAATTAATAAAGATGACAATTTTTTTCAAATTTTAAATTGGCCACATGCAAAATCACGTACCTTTTATCTGTTTCAATCTGCAATTCTGTTCAGGATAGGACGATGATAGGAAAAGTAAAGAAAATAAAAGTGCTGGGTATGTAGATGGTACGCTTTAGGTTGTCTTTCAGCGGCTTTGCAAACGCCGCGGCCTGCCAGGGGTTCTAATGCTGCTACACGTTTTCTGTACCTCAAAGATTTGCAGGGCCTTCTTTTCGGCAGTGGTGGTATTGCGGTGACGTTGACGGCAAAGCATCCTCGGTCTCCATCAGCGTATTGATGCCGGGCTGAATGTGTGCACTGGGATCCACTGCTGCTGAGCGTGTTGTTACGAGTGAATACGCGTTCAACATACGCTGGCCGCCAGTAACCGCCTGCTGCCAGCGTTATTCTATGTTCAACGTTAATTTATCTATACCAGACGCACTCAGGGATCGCGTCTGGTCCCCGCACTCGTTTCCTGACGACAGCCGTCAAAACGGATGATCGCAGTCGGCGCGCTTTGTATTCTACGGAATAACGAGAGGGGGTATACCTGCGATCGGTCTTCGTGAGGGCTCGCGACACGTTTTCTGAACAGTAACCCAACTAAAACGATTTTAAAGACGTTATCACGTCAAAAACGAATAATAAAAATTTCTGTCGTTTTTATGCTGCTCTTACGCGTTAAAACGCAGTATAAAGCTCAAAAACGTGCCAAGGTTTTGCTAAAATAAGCATTTTCTTAAGCATTTTAGATCGTTGAAATCGTTCAAATAGAAGCACATTAATAAAAACGAATAATAAAAATTCGTCGTTTTATGCTGTTTCTTACGCGTTAAACGCAGATTGCACCAAAACGTGCTGTTTTGCTAAAATTAGCATTTTCAAGCATTTTAGATCGTTGAAATCGTTCAAATAGACGCAATATTAATAAAAACGAATAATAAAAAATCTGACGTTTTTTAGGCTGTTTTACGAGTTAAAACGCAGATTAAAGCTCAAACGTGCTGTTTTGTTGAAATAAGCATTTTCAAGCATTTTAGATCGTTGAAATCGTTCAACAGGAAGCAATATTAATAAAAACGAATAATAAAAAATCTGTCGCTTTTATGTTGTTTTACGCGTTAAAACGCAGATTAAAAGCTCAAAAACGTGCTGGTTTTGCTAAAATAAGCATTTTCAAGCATTTTAGATCGTTGAAACCGTTAAAATAGACGCAATTTTAAATTTAAAAACGAATAAAAAAATTTCCCTGTCTTTTTTATGTTGTTTTACGCGTTAAAAGCAGATTAAAAGCTCAAAACGGCTGTTTTGCTAAATTAACTTTTTAAGCATATTAAATTCGGGGAAACGTTCAAATAGACGCAATATTAATAAAAACGAATAAAAAAAAATTTCCGTCGTTTTATGCTGTTTTACGGAAACGGGGTTTTAAAGCTAAAAACGGCTGTTTTGTAAAAAAAAACTTTTTTTGGCTTTTTAATCGTTGAAACCGTTCAAAAGAAGAATATTAATAAAACGAATAATAAAATTTATCTTTTTAAACCCTGTTTTAGAGAAAACGCAGATTAAACCCTTAAAAAACGTGTTTTGTTTTGTTAAAATAAGCTTTTTCCAAATTTGATCTTTGGGAAATCGTTCGGGAAGCAATATTAAAAAAAAACAATAAAAAAATTGCCGTTTTTGGTTTTTTTTACGCGCTAAAAGGGGGGGTTTTAAAAAGCTAAAAAACGTGTTTTTTTGTAAAAAAAAGGGCTTTTTCCCCATTTTGATCGTTGCAATGTTCTGGGTTAAATTAAAAAAAACAAAATAAAAAAAATTTTGTCTTTTTAAAAAGTTTTTTTTACGCTTTAAAAACGCAGTTTCCCCTCAAAAACATGCTGTTTTGCAAAAAAGGCATTTTCGCATTTTGATCGTTGAAATCGTTCAAAAGAACCCAAAAATTAAAAAACGAAAAAAAAAAAATTCGCCGTTTTATGCTGTTTTACGAAAAAACGCAGTTTAAAAAAGCTCAAAACGTCCCGTTTTGTTAAAATAAGATTTTCAAAACTTTTTAGATCGTTGAAATCGTTCAAATAGAAGCAAATTAATAAAAACGTAATAAAAATTGTCTTTTTTGGCGTTTTTTACGCAAAAAAACCGGGATTCCCTTTAAAAAGGGTTTTTTGGAAATATAAGATTTTCGCTTTTGGACGGGAAACCCCGTTAAAAATTTTAAAAGAAAAATTTTAAAAAATTAATAAAAATTGGGTCGTTTTATGTTTTTTACGCTTTAAAAACGCAGATTAAAGAAAACGTGCTTTTTTGCTAAAAAAAGCATTTTCGGGCAAGATGGGAAAATTTCTTTCCCAAATAGACGAATAAAAAAAAAAACGAATAAAAAAATTTTCGGTTTTTTTTGGCTGTTTTACGGGGTTAAAACGAGATTCCCCTAAAAAACGGCTGTTTTGCTAAAATAAGCTTTTTTCAAGCATTTTAGATCGTTAAAATGTTCAAAAAAAGCTTTAAAAAAATAACGAATAAAAAAAATTTTCGTCGTTTTATGGTTTTACGCTTTAAAAACGGGATTGCCCAAAACGTGCCCCCCGCACCGCCTTTTTAATCCTGGCCCAAAAGAACCTGAAATAAAAAAAATTTTTCGTCATTGTTAGGGGCTTGTTTTACGCTTTAAAAACGCGGGTTTAAAAAGCTAAAAAACGTGCTGTTTTTAAAATAAGCATTTTCAAGATTTTGATCGTTAAAATCGCTCAAATAGACCCCAATATTAAAAAAAAACGAATAAAAAAAATTTGTTTTTATGCTTGTTTTAGGGTTAAAAACCAGAAAAAAGCTCAAAAGGGCCTTTTTAAAAATAAGCAATTTTCAAGTTTTTTGGGATCGTTAAAATTTGTTCAAAAAAAACTTTTAAATTTAAAAAAGAATTTTTTAAAAACGTCGCTTTTTATGTTGTTTTTACGCTTTAAAAACGCAGTTTTCCCAAAACGGCTGTTTTCAAAATAAGCATTTTCAAGCTTTTTTAGATCGTTAAAACCGCCCAAATAGACCCCAATATTAAAAAAAAAAATGGTTGTTTGAAAAGGGGTGGTTTTTACGATCGAGATTTTTTAGGGGGTAAACGTCTTATTGGTATATGTTTTTGGGGGGAATTAATGAAAGACAATTTTTCAAATTTTAAAATTTCGTAAAATCACGTTTTTTATCTTTTTCCCAATCTGGGTAATTTTTTCGGGATGGGACGAGATAGGAAAAGAAGAAAAAAAAGGAAGGTAGATGGTACGTTTGGGTTTTTTTCGCTTTTTTTGAAAAACGCCGCGGCCTGTTCGGGGGTTCTAGCGCTAAGTTTCGTACCACGTTTTCGCATTTTTCGGCGGGGTGGTGGTACGCTTGGAGGGCGTCCCGGGTTCCACAGCGTTTGGATGTTAAGGAACGTGACTGGATCCACGGGCGTGTTGTCGGGAGGAAACGTTCAACATAGTCCAGTAAGCCTTAAAAAACATTCGTTAAATTTGTTAATTTATCTATAAAGACGCCCCAATCGCGCTTCCCCGCACTTTTTTTTTCCCGGACACCGTCGGAACGGATGACGCACGGCGCGCTGGTTTTCACGGAAAAACGGACCTGCACGCCCTGGGCCGCGAAAAAGTTTTTGAACAGTAACCCAACTAAAGATTTTAAAGACGTTTTAACCCCTCAAAAAGTAAAAAATTTTGCGTTTTTTTGTTTTCCAAAAGGAATGCTCAAAAAGGGGTTTTTAAAATACATTTTTGATTTTTGATCGTTGAAACGTTCAAATAGAAGAAAAATTAAAAAACGAATAAAAAAATTGTCGTTTTATGTGTTTTACGCGTTAAAACGGATTAAAGCCAAAAAAGTCGTTTTGCTAAAAAGCATTTTTGCATTTTAAACTTGAAATCGTTCAAAAGACGCAATATTAATAAAAACGAATAATAAAAAATTTGTGTTTTAGCGTTTTTTGAGTTAAACGCAGATTAAAGCTCAAACGGGGTGTTTTGTTAAAAAAAGATTTTTAAACATTTTAGACTTAAAACGCAAAGAAGACAATTAAAAAAAAACAATAATAAAAATTGCGTTTTTGTTTTTTACGCTTTAAAAATGCAGATTAAAGTCAAAAGGGCGTTTTGCAAAAAAACTTTTCGCATTTAGATCGTTGAAATCGTTTAAAAGACGAAAATTTTAAATAAAACAATAATAAAATTTCGTCGTTTTTAGTTGTTTTCACGCGTTTGAATTAAAAGGCAAAAATGTTTTTGTAAAATAAGCATTTTCGCATTTTGATCTTTAAAAACGTTCAAATAGAAAATAAAAAAACGAAAAAAAAAATTGTCAGGGTTTTTTAGGGTTAAAAACGCGTTTAAAAAGCTCAAAACGTGCGTTTTGTTAAAATAAGCATTTTCAAGCATTTTAGATCGTTGAAATCGTTCAAAAGACGCAAAAAAAAAAAAACGAATAAAAAATTTCGTCGTTTTGGTTTCCCGCGTTAAAACGCAGAATTAAGCTAAAAACGGCTTTTTTGCTTGCATTTTCCCCATTGATCGTTGAAATCGTTCAAATAACCCCAAAAAATAAAAAACGAAAAAAAACCTTTTTGTTTTTTACGCTTTAAAAAAGCGAAAAGTAAAACGGCTTTTTTAAAATACTTTTGCATTTGGGGATCGTTGAAATATTCAAATAGACGCAATATTAAAAAAAAACGAAAAAAAACCCGCGTTTTTGTTGTTTTAGGGTTAAAAACGCAGAAAAAGCTCAAACGCTGTTTTGCTAAAAAAGCATTTTCAAGCTTTTTATCGTGAAATCGTTCAAATAAAGCAATATTAAAAAAAACGAATAAAAAAAATTTCGTCTTTTATGTGTTTTACGCTTTAAAAACGCAGATTAAAGCTCAAAACGTGCTTTTTTTGCAAAATAAGCATTTTCGCATTTTGATCGTTGAAACGTTTAAATAAAAGCAATTTTAAAAAAAAACGAAAAAAAAAATTTTTTTACCCTTTTTTTCGCTTTAAAAAACGCAGATTGAAGCTCAAACGTGCTGTTTTCCCAAAAAGTTTTTTAAAAGCATTTTGATCGTTGAAATCCCCTCAAATAGACGCAATATTAATAAAAAACGAATAAAAAAATTTTCGTCGTTTTTGGTTGTTTTACGCGTTAAAACGCAGAAAAAAAGCTCAAAACGGCGGTTTTGGCCCAAAAAGCATTTTCAAGCATTTTAGATCTTTGGGAAATCTTTCTTTAAATAGAAGCAAAAATTAAAAAACGAATAAAAAAAAAAGCCGTTTTATGTTTTGCGTTAAAACGCAGATTAAACCCTTAAAAACGTGCTGTTTTGCTTTGGCATTTTCAAGCTTTTTTGGATCGTTGAAATCGTTCAAATAGACGCAATATTAATAAAAACGAATAAAAAAAAATTCGCCTTTTTTAAACCCGTTTTTACGGGGTTAAAAACGAAATTAAAGCCCAAAACGGCTGTTTTCCCAAAAAGCATTTTAAAGCATTTTGGGATCTTTGGGAAAATCTTCCAAAAAGGGTTATTAATAAAAGCGAATAAAAAAATTTTGCCGGGATGTTTTACGAAAAAACGCAGATTGGCTAAAAACGGTTGTTTTCAAAATAAGCATTTTCAAGCATTTTAGATCGTTGAAATCGTTCAAATAGAAGCAAATATTAATAAAAAAAAATAAAAATTCGTCTTTTTATGGTTTTACGCGTTAAAACGCGGGGTTTTAAAAAGCTCAAAACGTCCCTTTTTTGGGCAAAAAAGTTATTTTCAAGCTTTTTTAGATTTTGAAATCGTTCAACAGAGGGGCCATTAATAAAACAAATAAAAAAAATTTTTGTCTTTTTTTGGCGTTTTACGCGTTAAACGCTGTTTAAAAAGCCCCCAAAACGTTGTTTTGCTAAAATAAGAAATTTTCAAGAAATTTTAGACCCCGTTGAAAGGGTTCAAATAAAAGGGTTAATATTAAAAAAAAACGAATAAAAAAAAAACGTCGTTTTATGTTGTTTTACGGCAAAAACGTGATTAAAAGCGCAAAAGGGCTGTTTTGCTAAAATAAGCTTTTTCAAGCATTTTAGATCGTTTAAAACCGTTCAAATAGAAGCAATATTAATAAAAAGGAAAAAAAAAAAATTTGTCGTTTTATGCCGTTTTACGCTTTAAAAACGCGGGTTTTGGCTAAAAACGGCTTTTTTGTTTAAAATCAGCAATTTCAAGCTTTTTGGGGATCGTTGAAATCGTTCAAATAGACGCAAAAAAAAAATTAAAAACGAAAAATAAAACCCCCCGTCGTTTTATCCCTGTTTTACGGGGGTTAAAACGCAGAATAAAGCAAAAAACGTCCCTTTTTTGCTAAAAATAAGCATTTTCGCATTTTAGATCGTTGAAATCTTGAAATAGAAGCTTTAATAAAAACGAATAAAAAAAAAATTCGTCATTTTTATCGTTTTAAAGGGCGTTAAAAAGCTTAAAAGTGCTGTTTTGCAAAAAATAAGCATTTTCAAGCATTTTAGATCGTTGAAATCGTTAAAAATAGA
>NW_027046991.1:0-18498 GCF_025399875.1 Dalotia coriaria | reverse complement strand
AAAAATTCGCAGGATTAAAAACAAAAAAGGGCCTTTTTTGCTAAAATAAGATTTTCGGATTTTAGATCGTTGAAAAAAATTTTAAATGACGAAATTATTAAAAAAAAAAAAACGAATAAAAAAAAATTCGTCGTTTTATGCGGGTTTTACGCAAAACCAATTAAAGCTAAAAACGTCCCGTTTGCCAAAATGCTACTTTTCTGGCATTTTAGATCGTTGAAACGTTAAATAGAAGCTATTAAAAAAACGAATAAAAAAAATTTTCCGTTTTTGTTTTGGTTTTCCCGCTTTAAAAAACGCAGATTAAAGCCCCAAAACGTGTTTGTTTTGTTTAAATAAGTTTTTTCAAGCTTTTTAGATCGTTGAAATCGTTCAAATAGAAGCAATATTAATAAAAACGAATAATAAAAAATTTTGGGTGGGTTTACGATCGAATGCCATGTGAAAACCCCCCCCGGGTGATATAAGTTTTTTTTTTGGAAAATTGTTGAACATTTTCATTTGCACTTCACATTTTGTTTTACTGTTGGGCCCCCGAAATAATTGGCCAAATTTTTTATGGGCCCGGGATAAAAACCAACAAAAATTTAAACCCGCACGAGAAAATCTCCTTTCGTTTGTATGCGTTAGAGGAGAAAAACGGAAGTTTCGGTCAACTACCTAAAACGTTTGGACTGGCAGGGTTACTGGCAGCCCCTGAGATAAAGGGGGAGATCGGTCCCTCTCTGGTATAACGAGAGGGGGTCGGGAAAGACTGGCAGCGTCGAGATGAGACGGGGGATTTGGGCCGCCCCCTCTCCCGTTATAACCGGGAGGGGATACCTGCGGGTCGACCCGCTCGGACACAGTTTCAAACAAAATTCCCATTTTGGGGCGCTTTTCCGCCAAAAAATTTGTCGTTTTATGCTGTTTTACGCGTTAAAAAGCAGATTAAAGCTGAAAAAGTAATTTTTGCTAAAAAAAAGCATTTTCAAGCATTTTAGATCGTTTAAACGTTCAAAAGACGCAATATTAATAAAAAGAATAATAAAAAAATTTTGGTCGTTTTTTTGTTTTTTTACGCGTTAAAACGCAAATTGCCCAAAACGGCTGTTTTTTTAAAATAAGCATTTTCAAGCATTTTAGATCGTTGAAATCGTTCAAATAGACGCGCAATAAAAATAAAAAAAGAATAATAAAAAATTTTTTTCGTTTTTTTGTTGTTTTACGCGTTAAAAAGGAATAAAGCTTTAAAAAAGTTTTTTTTGCTAAAATAAGCATTTTCAAGATTTTTGACGTTGAAATCGTTCAAAAAAACGCAATATTAATAAAAAAGAATAATAAAAATTTGCCGTTTTATGCTGTTTTACCCTTAAAACGCAGATTTGGGCCCAAAAATGCCGTTTTTAAAAAAGCATTTTCAAGCATTTTGACCCGAAAACGTTCAAAAGAAGCAATTAAAAAAAAAAAACGAATAATTCCCCTCGTTTTTTTGCTGTTTTACGTGTTAAAAAGCAGAAAAGCCCCAAAAAGTGTTTTTTTGCTAAAATAAGGGGACAAGCATTTTCAAAACCCTTCAAATAGACGCAATATTAATAAAAAAGAATAATAAAAAAAAACGTCGTTTTATGTTTTTTTACGCGTTTAAAAAGCAGATTAAAAACCTTTAAAACGGCCGTTTTTAAAATAAGCATTTTCAAGCATTTAAACCCCTTTAAATCGTTCAAATAGAAGCAAAAATTAAATTTAAAAAAGAATAATAAAAAATTTTGTCGTTTTTGGGTTTTTTTACGCGTTCGCAGAAAAATAAAAAGGCTGTTTTGCCAAAAAGGGATTTTCGCATTTTTTATCGGAAAACCCTTTTAAATGGGCCCCAATATTAATAAAAAAAAGAATAATAAAAAGTCGTTTTAAAGGGGTTTTTCGCTTAAAAAAGCAGAAAAATCCAAAAAGTCGGCGGGAAAATAAGCATTTTTGCTTTTACACGGAAACGTTTAAATAGACGCAATATTAATAAAAAAAATAATAAAAATTTTTCGTTTTTGTTGTTTTTCGCGTTAAAACCCCTTTATTAAAAGCTCAAAAAGCGCCGTTTTTCTAAAAAAGCATTTTGCCCTTTAAACTTTAAATTTGTTCAAATAGAAGCAATATTAATAAAACGAATAATAAAAATTCGTCGTTTTTATGTTTTTACGCGTTAAAACGCGCAGATTAAAACTCAAAACGTGCTGTTTTGCTAAAATAAGCATTTTAAAGCATTTTAGATCGTTGAAATCGTTCAAATAGACGCAATATTAATAAAAAACAAATAATAAAAATCGTCGTTTTTATGCTGTTTTGCGTTAAAACGCAGATTAAAACTCAAAACGTGCTGTTTTTGCTAAAATAAACATTTTCAAGCATTTTAGATCGTTGAAATCGTTCAAATAGAAACAGCAGTAATAAAAAACGAATAATAAAAAATTCGTCGTTTTTTATGCTGTTTTACGCGTTAAAACGCAGATTAAAAAGCTAAAACGTGCTGTTGTTTTGCTAAAATAACATTTTCAAGCATTTTTAGATCGTTGAGGAAATCGTTCAAATAGACGCAATATTATTAATAAAAACAGCGAATAATAAAAGTACACCGTCGTTTTATACTTTGTTTTACTACGCTTAAAACATGATTAAAGCTCAAAACGTGCTGTTTATTGCTAAAATAAGCATTTCAAAGCATTTTAGATCATTTGAAATCACGTTCAAATAGACGCAATATTAATAAAAACGAATAATAAAAATTCGTCGTTTTATGCTGTTTTACGCGTTAAAACGCAGATTAAAGTCAAAACGTGCTGTTTTGCTAAAATAAGCATTTTCAAGCATTTTAGATCCGTTCAGGAAATCGTTCAAATAGAAACAATATTAATAAAAACGAATAATAAAAAATTCGTCACGTTTATGCTGTTTTACGCGTTAAAACGCAGATTAAAATAAAACGATGCTGTTTTGCTTAAATAAGCATTTTCAAGCATTTGGATCATTGAAATCGTTTAAATAGAAGCAATATTAATAAAAACGAATAATAAAAATTCGTCCATTTTATGCTGTTTTTACGCGATTAAAACGCAGATTAAAACTCAAAATGATGCTGTTTTGCTAAAATAAGCATTTTCAGCATTTTTAGATCGTTGAAATCGTTCAAATAGACGCAATACCAATAAAAAACGAATAATAAAAATTTCGTCGTTTTATGCTGTTTTACGCGTTAAAACGCAGAATAAAGCTCAAAACGTGCTGTTTTGCTAAAATAAGCATTTTCAAAAGCATTTTAGATCGTTGAAATCGTTCAAATAGAAGCAATATTAATAAAAACGAATAATAAAAAATCGTCGTTTTTATGCTGTTTTACGCGTTAAAACACCAGTTAAAACTCAAAACGTGCTGTTTTGCTAAAATAAGCATTTTCAAGCATTTTTAGATCGTTGAAATCGTTCAAATAGACGCAATAATATTAATAAAAACGAATAATAAAAATTTCGTCGTTTTTATGCTGTTTACGCGTTAAAACGCAGAGATAAAGCTCAAAACGTTGTGCTGTTTTGCTAAAATAAAGCATTTTCAAGCATTTTAGATCGTTGAAATCGTTCAAATAGAAGCAATATTAATAAAAACGAATAATAAAAATTCGTCGATTTTTTTATGCTGTTTTACGCGTTAAAACGCAGATTAAAGCTCAAAACGTGCTGTTTTGCTAAAATAAGCATTTCAAGCATTTTAGATCGATTGAAATGTTAAATAGAAGCAATAGTAATAAAAACGAATAATAATAAAAATTTGTCGTTTTATGCTGTTTTTGCCGTTAAAACACAGATTAAAGCTCAAAACGTGCTGTTTTTGCTAAAATAAGCATTTTCAAAGCATTTTAGATCGTTGAAATCGTTCAAATAGGAAATAATAGTAATAAAAACAGTAATAAAAATTTGTCGTTTTTATGCTGTTTTACACTTGCGTTAAAACGCAGATTAAACTCAAAACGTGCTGTTTTGCTAAAATAAACATTTTCAAGCATTTTTAGATCGTTGAAATCGTTGGAAATAGAAATAGTAATAAAAACGAATAATAAAAAATTCGTCGTTTTTATGCTGTTTACGCGTTAAAACGCAGATTAATGCTACTCAAACGTGCTGTTTTGCTAAAATAAGTATTTTCAAGCATTTTTTTAGATCGTTGAAATCGTTCAAATAGACGCAATATTAATAAAAACAAATAATAAAAATTCGTCGTTTTATGCTGTTTTTACGCGTTAAAACGCAGATTAAAACTCAAAACGATGCTGTTTTGCTAAAATAAGCATTTTCAAGCATTTTTAGATCGTTGAAATCGTTCAAATAAACAATATTAATAAAAACGAATAATAAAAATTCGTCGTTTTTATGCTGTTTACCTTGTTGAAACGCAGATTAAAGCTCAAAACGTTCTGTTTTGCAAAAATAAGCTTATTTTCAAAGCACATTTTTAAATTTAGGGAAATCGTTCAAATAGAAACAATATTAATAAAAACGAATATAAAAAAAATTCGTCGTTTTTTATGCTGTTTTACGCGTTAAAACGCAGATTAAAGCTCAAAACGTGCTGTTTTGCTAAAATAAATTTTCAGCATTTTAGATCGTTGAAATCGTTCAAATAGAAACAGCGTATTAAAAACGAATAATAAAAATTCGTCGTTTTTATGCTGTTTTACATAAAACGCAGATTAAAACTCAAAACGTGCTGTTTTAGCACAAAATAAGCATTTTCAAGCATTTTACATCGTTGAAATCGTTCAAATAGACACGCAATATTAATAAAAACGGGTAATAAAAATTTCGTCACGCGCATGTGTTTTACGCGTTAAAACGCAGATTAAAAGCTCAAAACGTGCTGTTTTGCTAAAATAAGCATTTTCAAGCATTTTTAGATCGTTTGAAATCGTTTTAAATAGAGCAATAGTAATAAAAACGAATAATAATAAAAAATTCGTCATTTTTATGCTGTTTTTTACGCGTTAAAACGCAGATTAAAACTCAAAACGTGCTGTTTTGCTAAAATAAAGCATTTTCAAGCATTTTAGATCGTTGAAATCGTTCAAATAGAAGCAATATTAATAAAAACGAATAATAAAAAATTCGTCGTTTTTATGCTGTTTTACGCGTTAAAACTAGATTAAAACTCAAAACGACGCTGTTTTGCTAAAATAAAGTATTTTCAAGCATTTTGAATCGTTTAGGAAATCGTTTAAATAGACGCAATATTAATAAAACAAATAATAAAAAATTCGTCGTTTTTATGCTGTTTTACGCGTTAAAACGCAGATTAAAGCTCAAAACATTGCTGTTTTGCTAAAATAAGCATTTTACAAGCATTTTAGATCGTTGAAATCGTTCAAATAGACAGCGCAATATTAATAAAAACGAGGAATAATAAAAATTCGTCGTTTTGATGCTGTTTTACGCGTTGAAACGCAGATTAAAAGCTCAAAACGTGCTGTTTTGCTAAAATAAGCATTTTCAGAAGCATTTTTAGATCGTTAAGAGAGGAAATCGTTCAAAATAGAAGCAATATTAATAAAAACGAATAATAAAAATTCGTCGTTTTATGCTGTTTTACGTGTTAAAACGCAGATTAAAATCAAAACGTGCTGTTTTTGCTAAAACTAAAAGCACATTTTCAAACATTTTAGATCGTTGAAATCGTTCAAATAGACGCAATATTAATAAAAACGAATGTAAAAATTTCGTCGTTTTTTATGCTGTTTTTACGCCACGTTAAAACGCAGATTAAAGCTAAAAACGTGCTTTTTTTGCTAAAATAAGCATTTTCAAGCATTTTAGATCGTTGAAATCGTTCAAATAGACGCAATATTAAAAAAACGAAAAAAAAATTGCGTTTTATGCTGTTTTACGCGTTAAAACGCAGATTAAAGCTAAAAACGTGCTTTTTTGCTAAAATAACATTTTAAAGCATTTTAGATCTTGAAATCGTTCAAAAGACGCAATATTAAAAAAAACAAATAATAAAAATTTTTTTTTGCTGTTTTACGCGTTAAAACGCAGATTAAACTAAAAACGTGCTGTTTTTAAAAAAACATTTTCAACATTTTGATCGTTGAAACCGTTCAAATAGACGCAATATTAAAAAAAAAAAACAAATAAAAAAAAAATCGTCTTTTTTATGCTTTTTTTTACGCGTTAAAACGCGGGTTTAAAAACTCAAAACGTGCTGTTTTGCTAAAATAAGCATTTTCAAGCATTTTAGACCCCGTTGAAATCGTTCAAATAGAGGGCAATATTAAAAAAAAACGAATAAAAAAAATTTCCCGTCTTTTTTAATGTTGTTTTGCGTTAAAACGCAAATAAACTAAAAAGGGCCTGTTTTGCTAAAATAAGCATTTTCAAGCATTTTAGATCGTTGAAATCGTTAAAAATGAAGCAAATTAAAAAAAACGAATAAAAAAAAATTCGTCTTTTTAAATGCTGTTTTACGCTTTAAAAACGCAGATTAAACTCAAAACGTGCTTTTTTTGCTAAAAAAAAGCATTTTCGCATTTTAGATCGTTAAAACCGGTTAAATAAAGAATATTAATAAAACGAATTTAAAAAATTTGCCCGTTTTTATGCTGTTTTACGCGTTAAAACACAGTTTTAAAACTCAAAACGTGCTTTTTTTGCTAAAGAAAGACTTTTCAAGAAGGATCGGGGAAATCGTTCAAAAGAAAAAATTATTAATAAAAACGAAATAAAAAATTCGTCTTTTTTATGTTGTTTTACGCGTTAAAACGCAGATTAATGCTCAAAACGTGCTGTTTTGTTTAAAAATAAGCTTTTTTCAAGCATTTTAGATCTTTTAAATCGTTCAAATAGAAGAAAATTTTAAAAAAACGAAAAATTTAAAAATTTCGTCGTTTTATGCTTTTTTACGCGTTAAAACCCCAGATTAAACCCTTAAAAACGGGGCTGTTTTTAAAATAAGCATTGTCAAGCATTTTAGATCGTTGAAATCGGTTAAATAGAAGCAATATTAAAAAAAAACGAATAATAAAAAATTTTGTCTTTTTTATGCTGTTTTGCGTTAAAACGCAGTTTAAAAACTCAAAACGTGCTTTTTTGTTAAAAAAAACTTTTTTCAAGCTTTTTAGATCTTAAAAGGTTCAAATAAAAAATAATATTAAAAAAAACGAATAAAAAAAAATTCGTCGTTTTATGCTGTTTTACGCTTTAAAAAACGCA
Organism: Dalotia coriaria; assembly: GCF_025399875.1. NCBI lineage: Eukaryota > Metazoa > Arthropoda > Insecta > Coleoptera > Staphylinidae > Dalotia > Dalotia coriaria. Next base: position 11,275 of record NW_027046991.1, on the reverse strand, counting down.
GTTTTAAAAGCTAAAAACTTGCTTTTTTTGCTAAAAAAAGCATTTTCAAGAAGATCGTTGAAATCTTTCCCAAATAAAAGGGTTGTAAAAAAAAACGAATAATAAAAAATTCGTCTTTTTTATGCTTTTTTTACGCGTTAAACGAAAGGTTTAAAAAGCTCAAAACGTTCTTTTTTGCAAAAATAAGCTTTTTTCAAGCTTTTTTAAATCGTTGAAATCGCAAATAGAAGCAATATTAAAAAAAAAACGAATAAAAAAAAATTCGTCTTTTTTTATGTTGTTTTACGCGTTAAAACGCAGATTAAAGCTCAAAAACGTGCTGTTTTGCTAAAAAAAGAATTTTCAAGTTTTTTTTAGATCGTTGAAACGTTCAAATAGAAGCAAATTAATAAAAAAAAAAAAATTCTTTGTTTTTATGCTTTTTTACGGGGTTAAAACGCAGTTTAAAAACTCAAAACGTGCTGTTTTGCTAAAATAAGAAATTTTTCAAGCATTTTACATCGTTGAAATCGTTCAAAAGACGCAATATTAAAAAAAAACGAATAAAAAAATTTCGTCTTTTTTAAAAGCTGTTTTACGCTTTAAAAACCCCGTTAAAGCTCAAAACGTGCTGTTTTGTTTAAAAAAGCTTTTCAAGCATTTTAGATCGTTGAAATCGTTTAAATAGAAAGCAATATTAATAAAAACGAATAAAAAAAAATTCGTCTTTTTTAATGCTGTTTTACGCGTTAAAACGCAGTTTAAAAAGCTCAAAACGTCCCGTTTTGTTTAAAATAAGCATTTTCAACATTTTAGACCCGTTGAAACCCGTTCAAAGAAGCAATATTAATAAAAAAAAAAAAAATTTAGTCTTTTTTTATGCTTTTTTACGCTTTAAAAACGCAATTAAAGCTAAAAACGTGCTTTTTTGCTAAAATAAAGTATTTTCAAGCATTTTAGATCTTTGGGAAACCGTTCAAATAGAGGGCAATTTAATAAAACAAAAAAAAAAAAATTCCTTTTTTATGCTGTTTTACGCGTTAAAACGCAGTTTAAAACTAAAAACGTGCTGTTTTGCTAAAAATAAGCATTTTCAAGCTTTTTTAGATCTTTGGGAAATCGTTCAAATAGACGCAATATTAATAAAAAAAAAATAATAAAAATTCGTCTTTTTGATGCTGTTTTTACGCGTTGAAACGCGTTTTTAAAACTAAAAAGTGCTGTTTTGCTAAAAAAAGCATTTTCAAGCATTTTAGATCGTTGAAACGTTCAAATGAAGAAAATTTTAAAAAAAACGAATAAAAAAAAATTCGTCTTTTTTATCCCTTTTTTCCCGTTTTAAAAAAACGCAGATTAAAGCTCAAAACGTGCTGTTTTGCTAAAATAAGCATTTTCAAAGCTTTTTTAGATCGTTAAACCCCGTTCAAATAGAGGGCAATATTAAATAAAAACGAATAAAAAAAAATTTCGTCGTTTTTATGTTTTTTTTACGCTTTAAAAACGCAGAAAAACTCGAAACGTGTTGTTTTGCTAAAATAAGATTTTCAAGCATTTTAGATCGGGGAAATCTTTCCAAAAGACGAAATATTAAAAAAAAACGAATAAAAAAAAATTCGTCGTTTTATGTTGTTTTACGCGTTAAAACGCAGATTCCTCAAAACTTGCTTTTTTGGCAAAAAATAAGCATTTTCAAGCTTTTAGATCGTTGAAATCGTTCAAATAGAACAATATTAAAAAAAACGAAAAAAAAAATTCCTTTTTTATGCTGTTTTACGCGTTAAAACGCAGTTTAAAAGCTCAAAACGTGCTGTTTTGCTAAAATAAGCATTTTAAAGATTTTAGATCGTTGAAACCCCTTTTCAAATAGACTCAATATTAAAAAAACGAATAAAAAAAAATTCGTGTTTTATGCGTTTTTACGCGTTAAAACGCAGATTAAACTAAAAACGTGCTTTTTTGCTAAAAAAAATATTTTCAAGCTTTTTTAGATCGTTGAAACCCGTTTAAAAGGGCAAATATTAATAAAACAAATAAAAAAAAATTCGTCTTTTTTATGTTTTTTTTACGCGTTAAAACCAGATTAAAGCTAAAAACGTGCTGTTTTGCTAAAAAAAAAGCTTTTTTTCGTTGAAATCGTTCAAATAGACGAAATTTTTTTAAAAAAAAAACGAATAAAAAAAATTTTCCCCGTCTTTTTTATGCTGTTTTACCCCTTTTTAAAACGCGGGTTTTGGCTCAAAACGTGCTGTTGTCCCTAAAATAAGTTTTTTTCAAAAAATTTTAAAGATCGTTGAAATCTTTTCAAATAGCCCAAATATTAATAAAACGAATAAAAAAAAATTCGTCTTTTTTATGCTGTTTAGGGTTAAAACGGGATTAAAAGCTAAAAACGTGCTGTTTTGCAAAAATTTAAGCTTTTTCAAGCTTTTTTAGATCGGGGAAATCGTTCAAATAGAAGCAATATTAAAAAAAAAAGAATAATAAAAATTCGTCTTTTTTTATGCTGTTTTACCCCGTTAAAACGCAGATTAAAGCTAAAAACGGCGGGTTTTTGCTTAAATAAGCATTTTCCCCATTTTAGATCTTAAAAATCGTTCAAATAGAAGCAATATTAATAAAAACGAAAAAAAATTCCCCGTCGTTTTTATGTTGTTTTACGCGTTAAACGCGAAAAAACCCCAAAACGTGCTGTTTTGTTTTAAAATAAGCATTTTCAAGCATTTTAGATCGTTGAAATCGTTCAAAAGAAGCAATTTTTTAAAAAACGAATAAAAAAAATTCGTCGTTTTATGCTTTTTCGCGTTAAAACGCAGATTAAAGCTCAAAACGTGCTGTTTTGCTAAAATAAGCATTTCAACATTTTAGATCGGAAATGTTAAATAGAAGCAATATTAAAAAAAACGAAAAATTTAAAATTTGTCGTTTTATGTTTTTTAGGGTTAAAACCAGATTAAACTCAAAAGGGCTGTTTTGCTAAAATAAGCATTTTCAAGCATTTTAGACGTTGAAAATTCAAATGAAATAATATTAAAAAAAAACGAATAATAAAAAACGTCTTTTTTTCGTTTTACGCGTTAAAACGCAGATTAAGCTCAAAACGTGCTTTTTTCAAAATAAGCATTTTCAAGCATTTTAGATCGTGAAATCGTTCAAATAGAACTATTAAAAAAAAAACGAATAAAAAAAATTCGTCGTTTTTATGCTTTTTTTACGCTTTAAAAACGCAGTTTAAAAAGCTCAAAACGTGCTGTTTTGCTAAAATAAGCATTTTCAAGCATTTTACATCGTTGAAATCGTTCAAATAGACGCAATATTAATAAAAACGAATAATAAAAAATTTCGTCGTTTTATGCTGTTTTACGCGTTAAAACGCAGATTAAAGCTCAAAACGTGCTGTTTTGCTAAAATAAGCATTTTCAAGCATTTTAGATCGTTGAAATCGTTTAAATAGAAGCAATATTAATAAAAACGAATAATAAAAATTCGTCATTTTATGCTGTTTTACGCGTTAAAACGCAGATTAAAGCTCAAAACGTGCTGTTTTGCTAAAATAAGCATTTTCAAGCATTTTAGATCGTTGAAATCGTTCAAATAGAAGCAATATTAATAAAAACGAATAATAAAAATTCGTCGTTTTATGCTGTTTTACGCGTTAAAACGCAGATTAAAGCTCAAAACGTGCTGTTTTGCTAAAATAAGCATTTTCAAGCATTTTAGATCGTTGAAATCGTTTAAATAGAAGCAATATTAAAAAAAAAACGAATAATAAAAAATTCGTCATTTTTATGTTTTTTACGCGTTAAAACGCAGATTAAAGCTAAAAACGTGCTGTTTTGCTAAAATAAAGCATTTTCAAGCATTTTAGATCGTTGAAATCGTTCAAATAGAAGCAATATTAATAAAAACGAATAAAAAAAAATTCGTCTTTTTTATGTGTTTTACGCGTTAAAACGCAGTTTAAAAACCCTCAAAACGTGCTGTTTTGCTAAAATAAGTATTTTCAAGCATTTTAGATCGTTGAAATCGTTCAAATAGACGCAATATTAATAAAAACAAATAATAAAAATTCGTCTTTTTTATGGTTTTACGCGTTAAAACGCAGATTAAAGCTCAAAACGTGCTGTTTTGCTAAAATAAGCATTTTCAAGCATTTTAGATCGTTGAAATCGTTCAAATAGACGCAATATTAATAAAAAACGAATAATAAAAATTCGCGTTTTGATGCTGTTTTACGCGTTGAAACGAGATTAAAGCTCAAACGTGCTGTTTTGCTAAAATAAGCATTTTCAAGCATTTTAGATCGTTGAAATCGTTCAAATAGAAGCAATATTAAAAAAAAACGAATAATAAAAATTCGTCGTTTTATGCTGTTTTACGTGTTAAAACGCAGATTAAAAGCTCAAAACGTGCTGTTTTGCTAAAAAAAGCTTTTCAAGCATTTTAGATCGTTGAAATCGTTCAAATAGACGCAATATTAATAAAAACGAATAATAAAAAATTTCGTCGTTTTATGCTGTTTTACGCGTTAAAACGCAGATTAAAGCTCAAAACGTGCTGTTTTGCTAAAATAAGCATTTTCAACATTTTAGATCGTTGAAACTTTCAAATAGACGCAATATTAATAAAACGAATAAAAAAATTCGTCGTTTTATGTTGTTTTACGCGTTAAAACGCGATTAAAGCTCAAAACGTGCTTTTTTGCTAAAATAAGCATTTTCAAGCATTTTAGATCTTTGGGAAACGTTCAAAAGAAGCAATATTAATAAAAACGAATAATAAAATTCCCGTCGTTTTATGCTGTTTTACGCGTTAAAACGCAGATTAAAGCTCAAAACGTGCTGTTTTGCTAAAATAAGCTTTTTCAAGCATTTTAGATCGTTGGAAATCGTTCAAATAGACTCAATATTAAAAAAACAATAAAAAAATTCGTCGTTTTTATGGTTTTACGCGTTAAAACGCAGATTAAACCCTCAAAACGTGCTGTTTTGCAAAAAAAAATGGTTGTTTGAAAAAGTAGGTTTACGATCGAGATGTTTACGTGATAACGCTCCAAGACCCCCCGCACACAAAACTTTTATCGGCCGATATTTTGATCGGTTGGCTGTGAGCGCGCACACTACGCCAACGAAACATTTGGGGTTTTTGGTGGTAGTGCGCACATAGAAACAGTCGGCCGACTGCACCAATACCTGAGCGAACTAAATTGATCGTCGGCCGACTAAAAAAATCGGTAGGTGGCGCGCTTGCGACGAGCCCATACCGATATTGCAGTCGGCCGATAGTTGGCCTGGTTGGCCGATAGTTTAGTTTGAACGCAGTTGAGCCCATCAAACTTGTTTATCGGCCGATACAAAATCGTTGTAGATGCGGACTTGCATACATATTCATACTGATTATGCCCCGACCAAAAATAACGGCCGATAAAAGTTTGTAGTGTGCGGGGGAGACTAAGGGCCCAGCCTAAGGTTATAACGGGGGGGGGTTACCCGCGATCGGCCCGTGAGGCCTCGCGAAAGTTTCTGAACAGTCACCCGACTAAAACGATTTTAAAGACGTTATCACGTCAATAAGCATTTCAAGCATTTAGATCGTTGAAATCGTTCAAATAGAAGCAATATTAATAAAAACGAATATTAAAAATTGTCGTTTTATGTTGTTTTACGCGTTAAAACGCAGATTAAAGCTCAAAACGTGCTGTTTTGCTAAAATAAGCATTTTCAAGATTTTAGATCGTTGAAATCGTTCAAATAGACGCAATATTAATAAAAACGAATAATAAAATTTCGTCGTTTTATGCTGTTTTACGCGTTAAAACGAGATTAAAGCTCAAACGTGCTGTTTTTTTTAAAATAAGCATTTTCAAGCATTTCAGATCCTGAAATCGTTCAAATAGAAGCAAATTAATAAAAACGAATAATAAAAATTCGTCGTTTTATGCTGTTTTACGCGTTAAAACGCAGATTAAAAACTCAAAACGTGCTGTTTTGCTAAAATAGGCATTTTCAAGCATTTTATATCGTTGAAATCGTTCAAATAGACGCAATATTAATAAAAAAAGAATAATAAAATTGTCGTTTTTATGCTGTTTTACGCGTTAAAACGCAGATTAAAGCTCAAAACGTGCTGTTTTGCTAAAATAAGCATTTTCAAGCATTTTACATCGTTGAAATCGTTCAAATAGACGCAATATTAATAAAACGAATAATAAAAATTTCGTCGTTTTATAGCTGTTTTACGCGTTAAAACGCTGATTAAAGCTCAAACGGCTGTTTTGCTAAAATAAGCATTTTCAAGCATTTTAGATCGTTGAAATCGTTCAAATTGACGCAATATTAATAAAAAACAATAAAAATTCGTCGTTTTATGCTGTTTTACGCGTTAAAACGCTGATTAAAGCTCAAAACGTGCTGTTTTGCTAAAATAAGCATTTTCAAGCATTTTAGATCGTTGAAACCGTTAAATAGAGGGCAATATTAATAAAAACGAATAATAAAATTCGTCGTTTTATGCTGTTTTACGCGTTAAAACGCGTTTAAAAAGCTCAAACGTGCTTTTTGCTAAAGAGTTGCAAGCATTTTAGATCGTTGAAATCGTTCAAATAGAAGCAATATTAATAAAAACGAATAATAAAAAATTTCGTCGTTTTATGCGTTTTTACGCGTTAAAACGCAGATTAAACCCTCAAAACGTGCTGTTTTGCTAAAATAAGATTTTCGCATTTTGATCGGGGAAATCTTTTAAAAGAAGCAATATTAATAAAAAACGAAATAAAAATTCGTCATTTTTAAGTTGTTTTACGCGTTAAAACGCTGATTAAAGCTCAAAACGGCTGTTTTGCTAAAATGAGCATTTCAAGCATTTTAGATCGTTAAACGTTCAAATAGACGCAATTTAAAAAAAAACGAATAATAAAATTCGTCGTTTTATGTTGTTTTACGCGTTAAACGCGAATAAAGCCAAAACGAGCTGTTTTGCTAAAATAAGCATTTTCAAGCATTTTAGATCGTTGAAACCGTTCAAATAGAAGCAAATTTTAAAATAAAAACGAATAATAAAAATTCGTCGTTTTTATGTTTTACGCGTTAAAACGCAGATTAAAGCTCAAAACGTGCTGTTTTGCTAAAATAAGCATTTTAAAGTATTTGGATCGTGAAACGTTCAAATAGACGCAATATTAATAAAACAAATAATAAAAAATCGTCGTTTTATGTTGTTTTACGCGTTAAAACGCAGATTAAAGCTCAAAGGGCTGTTTTGCTAAAATAAGCATTTTCGCATTTGTAGATCGTTGAAACGTCAAATAGAAGCAATTAATAAAACGAATAAAAAAAAATTCGTCTTTTTTATGCTGTTTTACGCGTTAAAACGCAGATAAAGCTCAAAACGGCGTTTTGCTAAAATAAGCTTTTTCAAGCATTTTAGATCTTTGGGAAATCGTTCAAATAGGGGGAATATTAAAAAAAAAAACGAATAAAAAAATTTTTCCCGTCGTTTTTGGTTTTCCGAAAACGCGATTGGTCAAACGTGGTTTTTTAAATAAGCATTTTCGCATTTTGATCGTTGAAATCTTTTAAAAGAAGCAATATTAATAAAAACGAAAAAAAAAAATTTCGCTTTTTTGTGTTTTACGCTTTAAAAACGCAGAAAAAAGCCAAAAGGGCTGTTTTGCAAAATAAGCATTTTCGCATTTTAGATCGTTGAAATTTTAAATAGAGAAAATATTAATAAAAACGAAAAAAACCCGTCTTTTTATGTTGTTTTAGGGTTAAAAACGGTAAAAACCCTCAAAACGTGCTGTTTTTAAAATAAGATTTTCAAGCATTTTAGATCGTTGAAATCCAAAAAAAGCAATATTAAAAAAAAACGAATAATAAAAAAATTCGTCTTTTTTATGCGTTTTACGCGTTAAAAACGCAGATTGCTAAAAAGGGTTGTTTTGCTAAAAAAAAGATTTTCAAGCATTTTAATCGTTGAAATCGTTAAATAGGGGCAATATTAATAAAAAAAAAAATAAAAAAAATTGTCTTTTGTGTTTTACGCGAAAACGAGTTTAAAAAGCTCAAACGGCTGTTTTGCTTGGGCATTTTCAAGCTTTTTGATCGTTAAAAATGTTCAAATAGAAGCAATATTAAAAAAAACGAATAAAAAAAAATTCTCTTTTTGCTTTTTTCGCTTAAAACGCAGATTAAAGCTAAAAAACGTGCTGTTTTCTAAAAAAGCTTTTTCGAGATCGTTGAAATCGTTCAAAAAAGAAATAAATAAAAACGAATAAAAAAAAAATTTGTCGTTTTATGGTTTTACGCGTTAAACGCAGATTAAAGCTAAAAACGTGCGTTTTGCTAAAAAAACTTTTTCCCAAGCATTTTGATCGTTGAAACGTTCAAATAGAAATAAATTAAAAAAAAAAAAAAATTTTTTTATGGTTTTACGCTTTAAAAAGCGTTTTCCCAAAAGGTTTTTTCAAAAAAAGGTTTTCCGGGTTTTAGATGTTGAAATCGTTCAACAGAGAAATTTAAAAAAAAACAAAAAAAACGTCGTTTTATGTTTTTACGCTTTAAAAACGCGAAAAGCTCAAAAGGGCTGTTTTAAAATAAGTTTCAAGCTTTTTTGGACGTTGAAATCGTTCAAATAAAGCAATATTAAAAAAAAACGAATAATAAAAATTCGCTTTTTATGCTGTTTTAGGGGTTAAAAACGCAGATTAAAGTCAAAAGGCTGTTTTGCAAAAAAAGCTTTTTCGCATTTTAAATCGTGAAATCGTTCAAATAGAAGAATATTAAAAAAAAACGAAAAAAAAAAAAATTCGTCTTTTTTATGTGTTTTCGCGTTAAAACGCAGATTAAAGCTCAAAACGCTGTTTTGAAAATAAGCAATTTCAAGCATTTTAGATCGTTAAAAATCGTTCAAATAGAAGCAAAAAAACAAAATAAAAAATTGCGTTTTATGTGTTTTACGTTAAAACGCTATTAAACCCAAAACGGTGTTTCAAAATAAGCATTTTAAAGCATTTTAATCGTTTAAACGTCAACAAAAGCCAATAAATAAAAACGAATAAAAAACTGTCGTTTTATGCTGTTTACGCGTTAAAACGCAGATTAAACTTCAAACGTTTTTTTTGCTAAAATAAGTTACTTTCAAGATTTTAGATCGTGAAATTTCTTTCAAATAAAAGTAAATTATAAAAACGAATAATAAAAATTCGTTTTATGCTTTTTAAAGCGTTAAAACGCAGATTAAGCTCAAAACGTGCGTTTCCCAAAAAATAAGCATTTTCAAGCATTTTAATCAAGCTGAAATCGGTCTAAATAAAAGCAATATTAATAAAAACGAATAACAAAAAATTTCGTCGTTTTAAAGTTTACGCGTAAAACGCAGAAAAGCCTTCAAAACGTGCTTTTAGAACGCAATCCATTTAGACGTTGAAATGTTAAAAGAATAAAAAATTTAAAACGAATAATAAAAATTGTCGTTTTATGCTTTTTATTTAAAAAGCATTCAAGCAAACGTTGTTTGTTAAAATAGACGCATTTCAAATTTTAGATCGTGAAAATCGTTCTTATGGTTACTAATAAAACAAATAATAAAAATTGCGTTTTTATAGCTGTTTTACGCGTTAAACGCAGAATAAAAGCTCAAATGCTGTTTTGCTAAAATAAGCATTTTCAAGCATTTTTAGATCGTTGAAAACGTCAAATAGACGCAATATTAATAAAAACAAAATAATAAAATTTCAATGTTTTATGCTGCCTACGAGTTAAAACGCAGATTAAAGCTCAAAACGTGCTGTTTTGTTGGGCCAAGCATTTTCTAAACATTTTAGATCGTTGAAATCGTTCAAATAGAAGCAATATTAATAAAAACGAATAATAAAAAAAAAATTGCCTTATGCTGTTTACGCGTTAAAAACGCGATTAAAAGCTCTCAAAACGTGTTGTTTTGCTAAAATAAGTATTTTCGTAAGCATTTTATATAGTTGAAATCAATCAAATGACGCAATATTACCAAAACCCAACTGGCAAAAATATCGTCGTTTTATGTTGTTTTACGCGTTAAAAACGCAGATTAAAGCTCAAACGTGCTGTTTGCTAAAATAAGCATTTTCAAGCATTTTAGATCGTTGAATGTTCAAATAAAAGCAATATTAATAAAAAAAAATAAAAAATTCGTCGTTTTTAAAAAGGTTTTAGTTAAAAACGCAGTTTAAAAAGCTAAAAAGGTTTTTTGCAAAATGTTTTCGCTTTTGCCGGAAATCGTTAAAAGAGCAAAAAAAAAAAACGAATTTTAAAAATTTCGTCGTTTTTTTTGTTTTACGCGTTAAAACCAGAAAAAGCCCAAAACTGCTGTTTTGCTAAAAAAAGTTTTTCGCATTTTAGATCGTTGAAATGTTAAAAATAAAAGAATTTTAAATAAAAACGAATAAAAAAAATTTCGTCGTTTTAGGGTTTTTTTTAGCTTAAAACGCAGTTTAAAAAGCTAAAAAACGTGCTGTTTTGCTAAAATAAGACAAGCTTTTTAGATCGTTGAAACGTTAAATAAAAGGCAAAAATAAAAAAAACAAAAAAAAAAAATTCGTCTTTTATCCCGTTTTACGCGTTAAAACGCGATTAAAGCTAAAAAACGTGTTTTGAAAAATAAGATTTTAAGATTTTGATCGTTGAAATCTTCGACGCAATTTTAAATAAAAACAATAAAAAAATTTCGTCGTTTTATGTTTTTTTTACGCAAAACGCAGAAAAAAGCTCAAACGTGTGTTTTGCTAAAAAGTTTTTCGCATTTTAGATCGTGAAATGTTCAAATAAAAGAAAATATTAAAAAAAAACGAATAAAAAAAAAATTGTCGTTTTATGCTGTTTTACGCGTTAAAACGCAGATTAAAGCTCAAAACGTTGTTTTGCTAAAAAAACATTTTCGCATTTTAGATCGTTGAAATCGTTCAAAAGAGCAATATTAAAAAAAAAAGAATAATAAAAATTTTTGTCGTTTTATTGTTTTACGCGTTAAAACGGATTAAAAGCTAAAAAAACGGTGTTTTTAAAATAAGCATTTTAAGCTTTTTGATCGTGAAATCGTTAAATAGACGCAATAAAAAAAAACGAATAATAAAAAATTTCGTCTTTTTTTGTGTTTTACGCGTTCCCCAGATTAAAAGCCAAAACGTGCTGTTTTGCAAAAATAAGATTTTCAAGCTTTTTTGACTTGAAATCGTTCAAATAGAACAATATTAATAAAAAAAAATAAAAATTCGTCGTTTTATGCTGTTTTAGGGAAAAACGCAGTTTAAAAGCTCAAAAGGGTG
>NW_027046990.1:0-18499 GCF_025399875.1 Dalotia coriaria | reverse complement strand
TAAGGGAATTAAAAAAAATTTTATTTTTTTTTATTAATATTGTCATTTGAACGATTTCAACGATCTAAAATGTTTTGAAAATGCTTATTTTAAAAACACCCTTTTGGTTTAACCCTTTTAACGCGTAAAACAGCTAAAACCGATTTTTTATTTTTTTTTTTTAATTTTTTTTTAAATTTCAACGATCTAAAAATTTGAAAATCTTATTTTAAAACAAGGTTTTTTTAACGTTTAACCGTAAAAACAGCATAAAAACGAATTTTATTTTTTTTTTTAAATTTCTTTTAAAACATTTAATCAAAATCAAAATGCTTGAAAAAATTGTTTTAGCTTTAACCAAAAAGGAATTTTTATTAATTTTTAAAAAATAAAAGGTTTTTAAAATTTTTTAAATTTTTAAATTTCCCTTTTCTTTTTCAAAAAATTTTGCAATCTTTTTTACAAAAAACCTAAAAATTTTTTTTTTTTAAAGCATAAAGGGATTTAACTTTAAATTTCTTAATTTTTATTTTTTAAAAAACGTTATTTAAAAATTATTTTAAAGCAAAACAAAAAAAGGATTTTATTTCTTTTATTTTTTTATAACGAAAATTTTAAAATTTCTTAAATTATTTTGTTTAAACACGTTTGGCTTTTAAAGTTTATAAACAGTAAAACAAAAATTTTTTTTTAAATTTTTTTAAAACAATTTAAAAACTTTTTTTTAAAATTTCTTTTTTAAAACCCTTTTTTAATTTAACGTTAAAAAAAAAACATTTTTTAATTTTTTTAGCTTTAATCGGGTTTAGGGAAAAAGCTAAAAGCTTTTTTTTTAAAACGGTTTTATTTAATTTTTTAAGGGTAACACTAAAAGCGAAATTTATTTTAAAACATTTTTTTAATTCCCTTTTAACGTAAAAACAAAAAACAAATTTTTATTTTCTTTTTTTTTTAATTGCTTTAAAAAAACAAAAAATGAAATTTTTTTTATTTTTTTATACTTTTTTTAACCAAAACACAAAAAGAAAATTTTTTAAAAATTGTTTTATTTTTTTTTTAAAAAAATAAAAAAAATTTTTAAAATTCTTTTTTAAAAATTTTTTATTTAATTTTTTAACGGAAAAATAAAAAACATTTTGGTTTTTTTTATTTTCCATAACAAATTTTATTATTGTTTTAAATTTTTTTAAAAAACATTTTTTAATCTTTTTTAAACCAAAACAACGTAAAACCTTTTTAATTTTTTAAATTGTTTTTAACGTTTAACGATAAAATTTTTTTGAAATTTAATTTTTAAAACAAAATTTTATTTAAACCCTTTTAACCAAAAACTTTTAAAAAAGGGAAAAATTTTATTATTTTTTTTATAATTTTTCTATTTAAATTTCACGATCTATTAAAATGCTTATTTAAAACAAACCTTTACTTTAATTTTTTAAGCGAAAACAAAAAAAACAATTTTTTTATTTTTTTATAAATGCTTTTTAAAAAATTTTTAATTAAATCTTGAAATGAAATTTTAGCAAAAACCGTTTTGATTTTAATCGCTTTTTAACGTAAAATAAAAAACGACGAAATTTTATTATTTTTTAATATTGCTTTTTTGATTTAAATCTTAAAATGCTTGAAAAATTTTTTAAATTTTAAAAAGGGTTTTAATCGCGTTTAAGGGAAAAAATAAAAAAATTTTATTTTTTTTTTTTTATATTGCTTCTATTTTGAACGATTTAAACAAAAATGCTTAAAATTTATTTAAAAACAGCAGTTTTATTTTAATACGTTTAAAAAAAAACCATAAAAAAAATTTTTTTATTCGTTTTTAAATTTGCGTCTATTTGAAATTTAACGACAAAATGCTTGAAAATGCTTTTTTAGCTAAACAGCACGTTTTAAGCTTTAAATCAGCTAACGCTAAAACAGCATTTAAACGACGAATTTTTATTATTCGTTTTTATTTTAATTACGACTATTTGAACGATTTCATTTTATCTAAAAATGCTTTGTAAATGCTTATTAAGCAAAACAGCACGTTAAAAGACTTTAATCTCGTTTTTAACGCGTAAAACAGCATAAAAATGACGAATTTTAACGTATTCGTTTTAATAATATTGCTTCATTTAAATCGATTTAAACCCATTTAAAATGCTTGAAATGCTTTTTTAGCAAAACAAGCACGTTTAAGCTTTTAATTGCGTTTTAACGCGTTTAAACAGCATAAAACGACGAATTTTTTTAAATTCGTTTTTATTAATATTGCGTCTATTTAACGATTTCAACGATCTAAACTGCTTTGAAAATGCTTTTTTAGCAAAAACTTAGCTTAAACGCGTTTTTAACGTTAAAACTATATTATAAAGCATAATTTTTATTATCGTTTATTAATATTGCGTCATTTAAACGGTTTTCAAACGATCTAAAATGCTTGAAATTGCTTATTTTAAGCAAAACAGCACGTTTTGAGTTTAAATCTGCGTTTTTATGCGTAAACGTTTAAACGTATGTTTTTAATTCGTTTTTATTAATATTGCTTCTATTTGAACGATTTCACGATCTAAAACTGCTTGAAAATGCTTATTTTAAGCAAAAGCAGCACGTTTTGAGCTTTTAATTTTGCGTTTTAACGCGTAAAGCAGCATAAAAACGACGAATTTTTATTATTCGTATTTATTAAATTGCTCTTATTTTGAACGATTTCAACGATTTAAAATGCTTGAAAATTAATCGCTTTTACGCAAAACAGCACGTTTTGAGCTTTTAATCTGCGTTTTAACGTCGTAAATAGCATAATTAAAGGGATTTTATTATTCGTTTTTATTTTTAAGCGTCTTTTGAACGATTTCAAGATCTAAAATGCTTGAAAATGCTTATTTTAGCATAACAGCACGAAAATGAGTTTATCTGCGTTTTAAGCGTAAAACAGCATTAAACGACGAATTTTTTATTCGTTTTTATTAAATTGCTTCATTTAACGATTATAATCGCGTTAAAACGCATAAACGACGAATTTTTATTATTCGTTTTTATTAATATTGCGTCTATTTGAACGATTTCAACGATCTAAAATGCTTAAAAATGTTATTTTACAAAAGGGGTTTTTGAGCTTTAATCTGCTTTTTAACGCGAAAACAGCATAAAAGACTTTTTTTTTATTATTCGTTTTTATTAATATTGTTTATTTAACGATTTCAACGATCTAAAATGCTGAAAATGCTTATTTTAGCAAAACAGCACGTTTTGAGTTTTAACTGTTTTTCGCGAAAACAGCATAAAACGACAAAATTTTTTATTATTCGTTTTTATTTTTATTGCGCATTTGAACGATTTCAACGATCTAAAATGCTTGAAAATGTTTATTTTAGAAAAAACAGCACGTTTTGAGTTTTAATCTGCGTTTAACGCGAAAAAAATAAAAACGACGAATTTTTATTATTCGTTTTTTTTATTGTTTCTATTTGGATTTCAACGATCTAAAATGCTTGAAAATGCTTATTTTACAAAACAGCACGTTTTGAGTTTAATCTGCGTTTTAACCAAAAACACAAAAAAAACGACAAAATTTTTATTATTGTTTTATTAATATTGCTCTATTTGAACGATTTCAACGATCTAAAATGCTTGTGTTATTTTAGCAAAACAGCACGTTTTGAGCTTTATTCTGCGTTTTAACGCGTAAAACAGCAAAAAAAACGAAAATTTTTATTATTTTTTTTTTTTTATTGCGTCTATTTGAACGATTTCAACGACAAAAAGTTTAAAAATGCTTTTTTTAAAAAAAGCACGTTTTGAGTTTAATCGCGTTTTAACGCGAAAAACAGCAAAAAAACGACGAATTTTTATTATTGTTTTTTTTTATTGCGTCTATTTGAACGATTTCAACGATCAAAAAAATGTTTGAAAATGCTTATTTTACAAAAAGGCGTTTTGAGTTTAATCTGCTTTTTAACGCGAAAAAACAGCATAAAAAAGAAATTTTTATTATTCGTTTTTTTAAATATTGCGTCATTTGAACGTTTTCCCAACGATCAAAAAATGCTTGAAAATGCTTATTTTAGAAAAACAGCACTTTTTGGCTTTATTCGCGTTTTAACGCGAAAAACGCAAAAAAAAAACAAAATTTTTTATTTTTTGTTTTTATTTTTATTGCTTCTTTTAAGGGATTTCAACGATCAAAAAATGTTTAAAAAATGTTTTTTTTCAAAACAGCACGTTTTGGGGTTTTAACGCGTTTTAACGCGCCATAAAACGACAAATTTTTATTATTCGTTTTTATTAATATTGCTCATTTGAACGATTTCAACGATCAAAAAATGCTTGAAAATGCTTATTTTAGCAAAACAGCTTTTTTTGAGCTTTAATCTGCGTTTTAACGCGAAAACGCAAAAACGACAAATTTTTATTATTCGTTTTTATTAATATTGTTTTATTTGGAACGATTTCAACGATCAAAATGCTTAAAAAATGCTTTTTTTAGCAAAACAGCACGTTTTGAGGTTTAATCTGCGTTTTAACGCGTAAAACAGCATAAAACGACAAATTTTTTATTATTCGTTTTTCATTAATAATATTGCGTCGATTTGGAACGATTTCAACGATCTAAAAATGCTTGAAAATGCTTATTTTGTTGCAAAACAGCACGTTTGAGCTTTAATCAGTCGCTCTTTAACGCGTAAAACAGCACATAAAATGACGAATTTTTATTATTCGTTTTTATTAATATTGCTTCTATTTAAAACGATTTCAACGATCTAAAATGCTTGAAATGCTTATTTTACAAAACAACAGCACGTTTTGCTTTAATCTGCGCCAACGCGCGGAAAACAGCATAAAAACGTGACAAATTTTTTTATTATTCGTTTTATTAATATTGCTTCTATTTGAACGATTTCAACGGGATCTAAAATGCTTGAAAAATGCTTTCATTTTAGCAAAACAGCACGTTTTGAGTTTTAATCTGCGTTTTAACGCGTAAAACAGCATAAAACGACGAAATTTTTATTATTTGTTTTATTTTTATTGCGTCTATTTGAACGATTTCCAACGATCTAAAATGCTTGAAAATGCTTATTTTAGCAAAAACAGCACGTTTTGAGGTTTAATCTGCGTTTAACGCGTAAAACGCATAAAACGCGATTTTTTATTATTCGTTTTTATTAATATTGCGTCTATTTGAACGATTTCAACGATCTAAAATGCGTGAAAATGCTTATTTAGCAAAACAGCACGTTTGAGCTTTTAATCAGCGTTTTAACGCGTAAAACACATAAAATGACGAATTTTTATTATTCGTTTTATTAATATTGCTTCTATTTAAACGATTTCAACGATCTAAAATGCTTGAAAATGCTTATTTTAGCAAAACAGCACGTTTTGAGCTTAATCTGCGTTTTAACGCGTAAACAGCATAAAACGACGAATTTTTATTATTCGTTTTTATTAATTTGCTTTTTGAACGATTTCAACGATCTAAAATGCTTGAAATGCTTATTTTAGCAAAACAGCACGTTTTGAGCTTTAATCTGCGTTTTAACGCGTAAAACAGCATAAAACGACGAAATTTTTATTATTCGTTTTATTTTTATTGCGTCTATTTGAACGATTTCAACGATCTAAAATGCTTGAAAATGCTTATTTTAGCAAAACAGCACGTTTTGAGCTTTAATCTGCGTTTTAACGCATAAACAGCATAAAACGACGAATTTTTATTATTCGTTTTATTAATATTGCTTCTATTTGAACGATTTCAACGATCTAAAATGCTTGAAAATGCTTATTTTAGCAAACAGCAGTTTTGAGCTTTAATCTGCGTTTTAACGCGTAAAACAGCATAAAAACGACGAATTTTAATTATTCGTTTTATTTTATTGCGTCTATTTGAACGATTTCAACGATCTAAAATGCTTGAAAATGCTTATTTTAGCAAAACAGCGCATTTTGAGCTTTATTCTGCGTTTTAACGCGTAAAACAACATAAAAACGACGAAAATTTTTGTATTTGTTTTTATTTTTTGTACGTCTGTTTGAACGATTTCAACGATCTAAAAATGCTTGAAAATGCTAGTACAGCAAAACAGCACGTTTTGAGAGTTTAATCTGCGTTTTAACGCGTAAACAGCATAAAACGGCAATTTTTTATTATTCGTTTTTTCATTAATATTGCGTCTATTTGAACGATTTCCAACGTCTAAAATGCTTGAAAATGCTTATTTTAGCAAAACAGCACGTTTGAGCTTTAATCAGCGTTTTAACGCGTAAACAACATAAAGCGGCGAATTTTTGTTATTCGTTTTTTTATTAATATTGCTTCTATTTAAACGATTTCAACGATCACAAAATGGCAGTAGCATTTTAGCAAAACAGCACGTTTTGAGCTTTAATCTGCGTTTTAACGCGTAAAACGACAATTACATTATTCGTTTTATTAATATTACTTCTATTTGAACGATTTCAACGATCTAAATGCTTGAAAATGCTTATTTTAGCAAAACAGCACGTTTGAGCTTCAATCTGCGTTTTAACGCGTAAAACAGCAACAAAACGACGAAATTTTTATTATTCGTTTTTATTTTTATTGCACGTCTATTTGAACGATTTCAACGATCTAAAATGCTTGAATATGCTTATTTTAGCAAAACAGCACGTTTGAGCTTTAATCTGCGTTTAACGCATAAAACAACATAAAACGACGAATTTTATTATTCGTTTTTATTAATATTCTTCTATTTGAACGATTTCAACGATCTAAAATGCTTGAAAATGCTTATTTTAGCAAAACAGCACGTTTGAGCTTTAATCTGCGTTTAACGCGTAAACAGCATAAAACGGCAAATTTTTATTATTCGTTTTTTTATTTTTATTGCGTCTATTTGAACGATTTCAACGTCCTAAGTACTTGAAAATGCTTATTTTAGCAAAACAGCACGTTTTGAGCTTTATTCACCCGTTTTAACGCGTAAAACAACATAAAAACGACGAAAATTTTTATTATTTGATTTTTATTTTATTGCGTCTATTTGAACGATTTCAACGATCTAAAATGCTTGAAAATGCTTATTTTAGCAAAACAGCACGTTTTGAGGGTTTTAATCTGCGTTTTAACGTAAAACAGCATAAAACGACGAATTTTTATTATTCGTTTTATTAATATTGCGTCTATTTGAACGATTTCAACGATCGTCGCGAAAATGCTTATTTAGCAAAACAGCACGTTTGAGCTTTAATCAGCGTTTTTAACGCGTGCAAACAACATAAAATGACGAATTTTTATTATGCGTTTTTATTAATATTTGCTTCTATTTAAACGATTTCAACGATCTAAAATGCTTGAAAATGCTTATTTTAGCAAACAGCACGTTTTAATTTTAATCTGCGTTTTAACGCGTAAACAGCTTTATAAAACGACGAATTTTTATTATTCGTTTTTATTAATATTGCTTCATTTGAACGATTTCAGCGATCTAAAAAATGCATGAAAATGCTTATTTTAGCAAAGAGCAAGCACGTTTGAGCTTTAATCTGCGTTTTAACGCGTAAAACAGCATAAAACGACAATTTTTTATTATTCGTTTTTATTAATATTCGTCTATTTGATCGATTTCAACGATCTAAAATGCTTGAAAATGCTTATTTTAGCAAAACAGCGTTTTTGAGCTGTATTCTGCGTTTTAACGCGTAAAACAGCATAAAACGACGAAATTTTTATTATTTGTTTTATTAATATTGCGTCTATTTGAACGATTTCAACGATCTAAAATGCTTGAAAATGCTTGATACAGCAAAACAGCGTTTTGAGCTTTTAATCTGCGTTTAACGCGTAAAACAGCATAAAAATGACGAATTTTATTCGTTTTTATTAATATTGCTTCGGCGCAACGATTTCAGCGATCTAAATGCTTGAAAATGCTTATTTTAGCAAAACAGCACGTTTGAGCTTTAATCTGCGTTTTTTTAACGCGTAAACGGCGCATAAAAACGACGAAATTTTTGTTATTCGTTTTATTTTTATTGCGTCTGTTGAACGATTTTAACGATCACAAAATGCTTGAAAATGCTTATTTTGTAAAACAGCACGTTTTGTGAGCTTTACATTTTTTGCGCGCGTAAAACAGCATAAAAACGACGAAATTTTTATTATTCGTTTTTATTTTTTATTGTGTCTATTTGAACGATTTCAACGATCTAAAATGCTTGAAAATGCTTATTCACAGCAAAACGGCACGTTTTGAGCTTTAATCTGCGTTTAACGCGTAAAAACAACATAAAGAACGACGAATTTTGATATTCGTTTTTTTTATTAATATTGCTTCTATTTGAACGATTTCAACGATCTAAAATGCTTAATGCTTATTTTAGCAAAACAGCACGTTTTTGAGCTTTAATCTGCGTTTAACGCGTAAAACAATAAAACGGCGAAATTTTTATTATTCGTTTTTATGAATATTGCTTCTATTTGAACGATTTCAACGATCTAAAATGCTTGAAAATGCCTATTTTAGCAAAACAGCACGTTTTTGAGGTTTAATCTGCGTTTTTAACGCGTAAAACAGCATAAAACGACGAAGTTTTATTATTCGTTTTTATTAATATTATTGCTTCTATTTGAACGATTTCAACGATCTAAAAATGCTTGAAAATGCTTATTTTAGCAAAACAGCACGTTTTGAGCTTTTAATCGCGTTTAACGCGTAAAACGCTTACGACGAATTTTTTATTATTCGTTTTTATTAATATTGCTTCTATTTGAACGGTTCAGCGATCTAATATGCTTGAAATGCTTATTTTGCAGCAAAAACAGCGCGTTTTTTTGAGGCTATGAAATGCGTTTAAACGCGTAAAACAGCATAAAACGACGAAATTTTTATTATTCGTTTTTATTAATATTTAAGCTCTATTTGAACGGTTTCAACGATCTAAAATGCTTGAAAATGCTTATTTTAGCAAAACGGCACGTTTTGAGCTTAATCCTGCGTTTTAACGCGGCGGCGACATAAAAACGAGGAAATTTTATTATTCGTTTTTATTAGCCTTCTATTTGAACGATTTCAACGATCTAAAATGCTTGAAAATGCTTATTTTAGCAAACATTTACGTTTTGAGCTTTAATCTGCGTTTTAAAGCGTAAAAACCTTTATAAAAACGACGAATTTTTATTATTCGTTTTATTAATATTACGTCTATTTGAACAGTTCAACGATCTAAATGCGTTAAAATGTTTATTTTAACAAAACAGCACGTTTTGAGCTTTAATCAGCGTTTAACGTAAACAGCATAAAACGACGAAATTTTTATTATTCGTTTTATTTGCTTATTTGCATTAGCATTTTAACTTAAAATGCTTACAAATTTATTTTAAAAACAGCAATTTTGTTTATTTCGCGTTTTACGCGTAAAACAGAAAAACTTTTTCGTTTTTATTATTGTTTATTAATATTTTCTATATACGTTTGAAGTTCTAATTTGCTTAAAAACTATTTTAGCAAACAGCTTTTATGTTTTAATTCGTTTTAACGCTAAACAGCATAAAATACAATTTTTATTGTTTTTATTAATATGCTTCTATTTGAACGTATTTACATCTAACAGTTAGCTTAAAATGCTTTTTTTAAACAAGCAGTTTTGATTACTCGTTTTAACGTTAAAACATAAAAAGCTAAAATTTTTTTATTGTTTTTAATCTATGCGTTTTTGAAACGTAAAGCTAAAAATGTAAATTTATTTTAGCTAAAACAATTTGTTTATTTGCCTTTAACGTGTAAAAGCTTTAAAACGATTTAATTTTTAAAAGCTTAATGTTTTTTTTTATTGCACGTTTAGTTATTCAACGCTTAAAGCGAAAATGCTTAATCCAAAAATTTTTGGTTTTATTGCGTTTTAACGGTAAAATGCTAAAATCTAGTGAAAATGCATGTTTTATATTATGTTCTTTTGAACGATTTACACATAAAAACGACTTAAATATTTTTTTATAATAGCTTCTTTTGACTTTATCTGATCTTTAACGCGTAAAATGCTTGTAAACGAGAAATTTTATTTTCTTTTTTAATATTGCTATTTAACACTAAACACATAAAATGCTTGAAATTTTATTCTTTTTATTAATGAGTTTTTTGAGCGTTTAACGCGAAAACAAATTAAAACGCAAATTTTAATAGCGTTTTTTTTATTGCTCTTTTAAACGATAAATATAAAATGTTTTTATTTTTTCGTTATTTAAGCACATTTAAGTTTAAATGCAATTTACTAAACAAAAAACGCGTTTTTTTAATTGCGTTTATAATATAAGCATCTATTAAACGAATTTTTATTATTCGTTTTATTAATATTTGCTTCTATTTGAACGATTTCAACGATCTAAAATGCTTGAAAATGCTTATTTTTAGCAAAACAGCGCACGTTTGAGCTTTTAATCTGCGTTTTAACGTAAAACAGCATAAAAACGACGAAATTTTTATTATTCGTTTTTTATTAATGTGCGTCTATTTGAACGATTTCAGCGATCTAAAATGCTTGAAAATGCTTATTTTAGCAAAACAGCACGTTTTGAGCACGATCTGCGTTTTAACGCGTAAAACAGCATAAAAGGACGGTTACGCACTTTATTATTGGTTTTATTAATATTGCTTCTATTGGAACGATTTCCAGCGATCGCAAATGGCGAAAGTGCTTTATTTTTAGCAAAACGGCGCGTTTTGAGCTTTAATCTGCGTTATAACGCGTAAAACAGCATAAAACGACGAATTTTGTTATTCGTTTTTATTAATATTGCGTCTATTTGGCGGGACGATTTTCAGCGATCTACAAAAAGATGCATGAAATGCTTATTTTAGCAAAACAGCACGTTTTGAGCTTTATTCTGCGTTTTAACGCGCGTAAAACAAGCATAAAAACGACGAAATTTTATTATTCGTTTTTATTAATACTGCGTCTATTTGAACGATTTCAACGATCTAAAATGCTTGAAAATTAGCATTTTAGCAAAACAGCACGTTTGAGACTTTATTCTGCGTTTTAACGCGTAAAACAGCATAAAAACGACAGAAATTTTATTCGTTTTTTAGTAATATTGCTTCTATTTAAACGATTTCAACGATTTAAAATGCTTGAAAATGCTTATTTAGCAAAACAGCACGTTTGAGCTTTAATCTGCGTTTTAACGTAAAACAACATAAACGACAGATTACACTTTATTATTCGTTTTTATTAATATTGCTTCTATTTGAACGGTTCAACGATCTAAATGCTTGAAAATGCTTATTTTAGCAAAAGCAGCGCGTTTTGAGCTTTATTCTGCGCGTTTTAACGCGTAAAACAGCATAAAACGACGAAATTTTATTATTCGTTTTATTAATATTGCGCGATCTATTTGAACGATTTCCCAACGATCTAAAATGCTTGAAAATGCTTATTTTAAACAGCACGTTTGAGCTTTATTCTGCGTTTTAACGCGTAAAACAGCATAAAAACGACAGGTACATTATTTCGTTTTTAGTAATATTTAAAATTTCTATTTAAAACTGATTTCAACGATTTAAAATACTTGAAAATGCTTGTTTAGCAAAACAACACGTTTTGAGCTTTAATCTGCGTTTTAACGCGTAAAAACAGCATAAAAACGACGAATTTTTATTATTCGTTTTTTTTATTATGTGTTTCTATTTGAACGATTTCAACGATCTAAAATAGCGAAAATGCTTGGTACAGCAAAACAGCACGTTTTGAGCTTTAATCTGCGTTTTGACGCGTAAAACAGCATAAAACGACGAATTTTTATTATTCGTTTTTAGTAATATTGCTTCTATTTGAACGATTTCAACGATCTAAAATGTTTGAAAATGCTTATTTAACAAAACAGCGCGTTTTGAGCTTTTAATCTGCGTTTTAACTCATTAAAACGGCATAAAATCTACGAAATTTTTATTCGTTTTTTATTATTATTGCTTCTATTTGAACGATTTCAACGATCTGAAATGTTTTGAAAATGCTTATTTTGCAAAACAGCAGCGCGTTTTTGAGCTTTTAATCTGCGTTTTTTAACTCGTAAAACAGCGCAAAACAGCCGAATTACTGTCGTTTTTATTAATATTGATTCTATTTGAACGATTTCAACGATCTAAAATGCTTGAAAATGCTTATTTTAGCAAAACGGCACGTTTTGAGGCTTTAAATCTGCGTTTTAACGCGTAAAACAGCATAAAACTACAAAATTTTTTATTATTCGTTTTTATTAATATTGCGTCTATTTGAACGATTTGCAACGATCTAAAATAGCGAAATGCTTATTTAGCAGCAAAACAGCACGTTTTGAGCTTTAATCTGCGTTTAACGCGTAAAACAGCATAAAACGACGAATTTTTATTATTCGTTTTTTTATTAATATTTAGCTTCTATTTGAACGATTTCAACGATCTAAAATGCTTGAAAATGCTTATTTTAACAAAACAGCGTTTGGAGCTTTAATCTGCGTTTTAACGCGTAAAGGCAGCATAAAACGACAGATTTTTATTATTCGTTTTTTATTAATATTGCTTCTATTTGAACGATTCAAAACAGTCTAATTGCTTGAAAATGCTTATTTTAGCAGCAAAACAGCGCGTTTTGAGCTTTACAATCTGCGTTTTAACGCGTAAAACAGCATAAAAACGACGAATTTTTTTATTCGTTTTTTATTAATATTGCTTTATTTGAACGATTTCAACGATCTAAAATGCTTGAAAATGCTTATTTAGCAAAACGCAGCGCGTTTTTGAGCTTTAATCTGCGCTTTTAGCGCGTAAAACGGCGTAAAACGACGCGAAATTTTATTATTCGTTTTTTTTATTAATATTGCGTCTATTTGAACGATTTCAACGATCACAAAATGCTTGAAAATGCTTATTTTAGCAAAACAGCACGTTTTGAGCTTTATTCTGCCGTTTTTAACGCGTAAAAGAGCAGCATAAAACGACGGAAATTTTATTATTCGTTTTATTAATATTGCTTCTATTTAAACGATTTCAACGATTTAAAATGCTTGAAAATGCTTATTTTAGCAAAACAGCGTTTTGAGCTTTGAAATCTGCGTTTTAACGCGTAAAACAACATAAACGACGGAATTTTTATTATTCGTTTTTATTAATATTGTTTTCTATTTGAACGATTTTCAACGATCTAAAATGCTTGAAATGCTTTATTTTAGCAGCAAACAGCGCATTTTTTGAGCTTTGTCTGCGTTTTTAACGCGCGTAAAACGGCATAAAACGACGAATTTTTGTTATTCGTTTTTTATTAATATTGCTTCTTGAACGATTTCAACGATCTAAAATGCTTGAAAATACTTTATTTTAAAACAGCACGTTTGGAGCTTTGTCACCCGCGTTTTAACGCGTAAAACGGCATAAAACGACGAATTTTTATTATTCGTTTTTATTAATATTACTTCTATTTGAACGATTCAAAACGATCTAAGTGAAAATGCTTATTTTAGCAAAACAGCGCGATTTTGAGCTTTAATCTGCGTTTTAACGTAAAACAGCATAAAACGACGAATTTTTTGGCTATTCGTTTTTATTATGTTGCTATTTGAACGTTTCAACGATCTACGTACTTGAAAGTACTTATTTTTAGCAAAACAACGTTTGAGCTTTTAATCTGCGCTTTTAACGCGTAAAAGAGCAGCATAAAAACGACGAAATTTTTATTGTTCGTTTTATTAATATGCGCACGTCTATTTGAACGATTTCAACGATCTAAAATGCTTGAAAATGCTTATTTTAGCAAAACAGCACGTTTTGAGCTTTAATCGCTTTTTTTAACGCGTAAAAAAACATAAAACGAGGGGTTTTTTTTTTTTTTTATTAATTTCCCTTCTATTTGAAGGGTTTCCCAACGATCTAAAATGCTTGAAAATGCTTATTTTAGCAAAACAGCACTTTTTTGAGGTTTTTAATCTGCTTTTTTAACGCGTAAAACAGCAAAAAAACGACAAAATTTTTTATTATTCTTTTTTTTATTAATATTGCGTCTTTTTGGGAACGATTTAAACGATCTAAAATCCCTTGAAAATGCTTATTTTAGCAAAACAGCACTTTTTGAGTTTTTAACCCCGGCTTTTTAACGCGTAAACAGCATAAAAACGAGGGAATTTTTATTTTTCATTTTTTTTAAATTTTGGGCTTCTTTTGAACGTTTTCCCAACGATCTAAAATGCTCGAAAATGCTTATTTTGCAAAAGGCACTTTTTAAACCCGGGATCTGCGTTTTAACGGGGTAAAAAAAAGCATAAAACGACGATTTTTTATTTGGGGTTTTTTTATTAAGGGAAAAAGCTTTTTTTGGGGAACGTTTTTAAACGATCAAAAATGCTTGAAAATGCTTTTTTTTGAAAACAGCCGTTTTGAGCTTTAATCTGCGTTATAACGCGAAAAACAGCATAAAACGACGAATTTTTATTATTCTTTTTTTTATTAATATTGGGGTCTTTTTGAACGTTTTTAAACGTCTAAAATGCATGAAAATGCTTATTTTAGCAAAACAGCACTTTTTTGGGGCAATCCCTTTTTAAAGCGTAAAACAGCAAAAAAACGACAAATTTTTTTATTATTCTTTTTTTATTAATTTATTTCCCTATTTAAAACGTTTTCCCAAACGATCTAAAATGCTTGAAAATGCTTTTTTTTAGCAAAACACCCTTTTTGAGCTTTATTCTGCTTTTTAAACGCGTAAAAAAACAAAAAAACGAGGAAAATTTTTATTATTCTTTTTTTATTAATTTGCGTCTATTTGAACGTTTTCCCAGCGATAAAAATGCTTGAAAATGTTTATTTTAGGGGGAAAACAGCACTTTTTAAAGGCTTTTCGCTTTTTTAAGGGAAAAACGGCTTTGACAAATTTTTATTATTCGTTTTTTTTAAAATTTTTCTTTTTAAAACGATTTCAACGATTTAAAATGCTTAAAAATGTTTTATTTTAGCAAAACAGCCTTTTTTGGGTTTTTAATCTGCTTTTTAACGCGTAAAACCAAAAAAAGGGAAAAAATTTTTATTTTCGTTTTTATTAATATGCTTCGGGGGGGCGTTAAAAATATCAAAATGGCGAAAATCTTTTTTAGCAAAACACCCCTTTTTGGAGTTTTTAATCTGCGTTTAACGCGAAAAACGGCAAAAAAAGGGGCAAATTTTTATTTTTTTTTATTAATATTGGGGTCTATTTGAACGATTTCAACGATCTAAAATGCTTGAAAATGCTTTTTTTCCCAAAACAGCACTTTTTTGAGCTTTAATCCCTTTTTAAATTAAAAAAAAACCCAAAAAACGACGAATTTTTTTTTTCTTTTTTAATTTTTTGGCTTCTTTTTTGAACGTTTTCGGCGTCTTGCTTGAAAATGATTATTTTGGCAAAACAGCTTTTTGGGAATCTGCTTTTTTGCGTAAAGCCCCCAAAAACGACAAAAATTTAATTATTCGTTTTATTAATTTGCGTCATTTGAAGGGTTTTAACGTTTTAAAAATTTGCGAAAATCTTTTTTAAAAAACCCAGCACTTTTTGAGTTTTTAATCTGCGTTTTAAGGGTAAAACAGCATAAAAGGGCGGGAAATTTTTTGAATTTTTTTAATTTTTTTGCGTTTTGAACGTTTTCAACGACCCTAAAATGTTAAAAATGTTATTTTAGCAAAACAGCACTTTTTTGAGTTTTAAAATTCTTTTAACGCGTAAAACAGCAAAAAAACGACGAATTTTTTTTATTCGTTTTTTATTGATATTGCTTCTTTTTAAAACTTTTCCAACGACCCAAAATGCTTGAAAATGCTTTTTTTAGCAAAAACCCTTTTTGAGTTTTTAATCGGGTTTTTTAACCGTAAAACCAAAAAACGAGGGAAAATTATTCGTTTTTTTAAAAATTGCTTCTATTTGAACGATTTAAACGATCTAAAATGTTGAAAATGCTTATTTTAGCAAAACAGCACTTTTTTGAGTTTTTAATCTGCGTTTAACGCGAAAACAACAAAAAAACGACGGAAATTTTTTTATTTTTTTTTTATTAAAAACCGCCCTATTTCAACGATTTCAAGGGCCCTGCTTAAAAGAAAAATTTTAGCAAAACAGCACGTTTTGGGGTTTTTAATCTGCTTTTTAACGCGTAAAACAGCAAAAAAACGACGAAATTTTTTTTTCTTTTTTATTAATTTTTTCCCTTTTTGAAGGGTTTCAAGGGTCTAAATGTTTGGGTACTTTTTTTTAAGCAAAATAGCACTTTTTGGGGGCTTTAATCTGCTTTTTAAGGGAAAAAGGCATAAAACGACGAATTTTTTTTATTCTTTTTTTATTAATATTGTTTTATTTGAACGATTTCAACGATCAAAAATGTTTGAAAATGCTTTTTTTTAGCAAAACACTTTTTGGGGGTTTTTAATCTGCGTTTTAAGGGTAAAACGGCAAAAAAAGGGCAAAAATTTTTTATTCTTTTTTATTAATTTTGGGCTTCTATTTGAACGATTTCAACGACCCAAAAATGTTGAAAATGCTTTTTTTAGCAAAACACCCTTTTTTGAGTTTTTAATCTGCTTTTTTAACGCGTAAAACAGCAAAAAAATGACGTTTTTTATTATTCTTTTTTTATTATTTTGCTTCTATTTAAACGTTTTAAAACGATTTAAAAGGGCGAAAATGTTTATTTTAGCAAAACAACGTTTGAGCTTTAATCTGCTTTTTTAACGCGTAAAAAAACAAAAAAACGAGGGTTTATTTTTGTTTTTTTTTTGCGCTTTTGAACGATTTCAACGATCAAAAAGGCTTGGAAAATGTTTTATTTTGAAAACACCCGTTTTGGGGTTTTTTATTCTCCCGTTTGAAGGGTAAAAAAACATAAAACGAGGAAAATTTTTTATTTTCGTTTTTTTTTTTATTGCGTCTTTTGAACGTTTTCCCAACGATCAAAAGGGCAAAAATCTTATTTTAGAAAAACAGCACTTTTTGAGTTTTTAATCGTTTTAAGGGAAAAAAACAAAAAAACGACAAATTTTTTTATTATTCTTTTTATTAATATTCTTCTATTTGAACATTTCAACGATCTAAAATGCTTGAAAATGTTTTTTTTAGAAAAACAGCACTTTTTGAGTTTTTAATCTGCTTTTTTTAACGCGTAAAAAAACATAAAACGACGGGGAATTTTTTTATTATTCTTTTTTATTAATATTGCGTCTATTTGAACGATTTAAACGATCTAAAATGCATGAAAATGCTTTTTTTAAACAAAAAAAACACGTTTTGAGCTTTAATCCGTTTTAAGGGTAAAACAACATAAAACGACAAATTTTTTTATTTTTTCGTTTTTTTAATTTTGGGCTTCTATTTGAACATTTCAACGATCAAAATTTGGGCGAAAATGCTTTTTTTTAAGCAAAACAGCACGTTTTGGGGTTTTTATTCTGCGTTTTAACGCGAAAAACAGCATAAAAACGACAAAAATTTTTTTTATTATTCTTTTTTTATTAATATTGCGTCTTTTGGAACGATTTCAACGATCTAAAACGCTTGAAAATGTTTTTTAGCAAAACAGCACTTTTTGGGGGTTTTTAATCTGCGTTTTAAGGGAAAAGACGGCAAAAAAAGGGAAAAATTTTTATTATTCGTTTTTTTTTTTTTGTGCGTCTATTTGAACGATTTCAACGATCTAAAAGGGCGAAAATGCTTTTTTTTAGCAAAACAGCACGTTTTGACCCAATTTTCGTTTTAACGCGAAAAATTAAAAAAAAACGAGGGAATTTTTTTTATTATTGTTTTTTTAATATTGCTTCTTTTTTGAACGATTATAAGGGTAAAACAGCAAAAACGACGAATTTTTTTTTCGTTTTTTTTAAATACCGTCTTTTGAACGATTTCAACGATCTAAAATGCATGAAAATGCTTTTTTTAAAAAAACGGCACTTTTTGGAGCTTTAATCTGCGTTTTAACGCAAAAAACAACATAAAACGACAATTTTTTCCTTATTCGTTTTTTTTTAAATATTGCTTCTATTTGAACGATTTCAACGACCCAAAATGCTTGAAAATCTTTTTTTAGCAAAACAGCACTTTTTGAGTTTTTATTCTGCGTTTTAACCTTAAAACAGCATATAAACGACGAAATTTTTATTATTCGTATTTTATTAATATTGCGTCTATTTGAACGATTTCAAACGATCTAAAACGGCGAAAATGCTTTTTTTTGCCGGCAGGGTTTTGGGGGTTTTTAATCTCGTTTTAACGCGTAAAAAAACAAAAAAATGACGAATTTTTATTATTCGTTTTATTAATATTGCTTCTATTTAAACGTTTTCCCAACGTTTTTAAAAATGCTTGAAAATGCTTATTTTGGAAAAACACCCTTTTTGAGCTTTAATCTGGGTTTTAACGCGTAAAACAGCAAAAGGAAACGAAATTTTTTATTATTCGTTTTTATTAATATTGCTTCTATTTGAACGATTTCAATGATAAAATGCTTGAAAATGCTTTTTTTAAAAAACAGCACGTTTTGGGGGGTTTTTAACCCTGGTTTTAACGCGTAAAA
>NW_027046989.1:0-18514 GCF_025399875.1 Dalotia coriaria | reverse complement strand
TTAAACGCCCGTGCGTGCATCTTAAAAAAAATTTCATTTTCAAGCAAACTTTGTTTTGCAGTTTTTCGTTGAAATCGTGCAAATAGAAGCAATATTAATAAAAACGAATAATAAAAATTTCGTCGTTTTATGCTGCTTTACACGTAAAACGCAGATTAAAGCTCAAAACGTGCTGTTTTGCTAAATAATCATTTCAAGCATTTTAGATCGTTGAAATCGTTCAAATAGAAGCAATATTAATAAAAACGAATAATAAAAATTTCGTCGTTTTTATGCTGTTTTACCCGTTAAAACGCAGATTAAAGCTCAAAACGTGCTGTTTTGCTAAAATAATCATTTTCAAGCATTTTAGATCGTTGAAATCGTTCAAATAGAAGCAATATTAATAAAAACGAATAATAAAAAATCGTCGTTTTTATGCTGTTTTACACGTTAAAACGCAGATTAAAGCTCAAAACGTGCTGTTTTTGCGAAAATAATCATTTTCAAGCATTTTAGATCGTTGAAATCAATCAAATAGAAGCAATAATAATAAAAACGAATAATAAAAATATTTGTCGTTTTATGCTGTTTTACGCGTTAAAACGCAGATTAAAACTCTAAACGTGCTGTTTTGCTAAAATAATCATTTTCAAGCATTTTAGATCGTTGAAATCGTTCAAATAGAAGCAATATTAATAAAAAATTCGTCGTTTTATGCTGTTTTACGTGTTAAAACGCAGATTTAGCTCAAAACGTGCTGTTTTGCTAAAATAATCATTTTCAAGCATTTTAGATCGTTGAAATCGTTCAAATAGAAGCAATTTTAATAAAAACGAATAATAAAAATGTTGTCCCTTTTATGCTGTTTTACGCGCTAAAACTCAGATTTAAGCTCAAAACGTGCTGTTTTGCAAAATAATAATTTTCAAGCATTTTTAGATCGTTGAAATCGTTCAAATAGAATCAATATTAATAAAACGATTAATAAAAATTTTGTCGTTTTTATGCGGTTTACGCGTTAAAACGCAGATTTAAGCTCAAAACGTGCTGTTTTGCTAAAATAATCATTTTCAAGCATTTTAGATCGTTGAAGTCGTTCAAATAGTAGCAATATTAATAAAACGAAAATAAAAATTTCGTCGTTTTTATGCTGTTTTACGCGTTAAAACGCAGATTAAAACTCAAAACGTACTGTTTTGCGAAAATAATCATTTTCAAGCATTTTAGATCGTTGAAATCGTTCAAATAGAAGCAATATTAATAAAAATCGAATAATAAAAAATTTCGTCGTTTTATGCTGTTTTACGCGTTAAAACGCAGATTAAAACTCTAAACGTGCTGTTTTGCTAAAATAATCATTTTCAAGCATTTTAGATCGTTGGAAATCGTTCAAATAGAAGCAATATTAATAAAAACGAATAATAAAATTTCGTCGTTTTTATGCTTTTTACGCGTTAAAACGCAGATTACAGCTCAAAACGTGCTGTTTTGCTAAAATAATCATTTTAAAGCCTTAAAGATCGTTGAAATCGTTCAAATAGAAGCAATATTAATAAAAAACGAATAATAAAAATGTCGTCGTTTTATGCTGTTTTACGCGTT
Source organism: Dalotia coriaria (assembly GCF_025399875.1). Lineage (NCBI taxonomy): Eukaryota > Metazoa > Arthropoda > Insecta > Coleoptera > Staphylinidae > Dalotia > Dalotia coriaria. The sequence goes on along the minus strand of NW_027046989.1, from coordinate 16,930 downwards.
AAAACGCAGATTAAAAGCTCAAAACGTGCTGTTTTGCTAAAATAATCATTTTCAAGCATTTTAGATCGTTGAAATCGTTCAAATAGAAGCAATATTAAAAAAAACGAATAATAAAAAAATCGTCTTTTTTATGCTGCTTTACGCGGAAAAACGCGGGATTAAAGCTCAAACGTATTTTGTTTTGCTTAAAAAAACCTTTTTCCCGCATTTTAGATCGTTGAAATCGTTAAAAAGGGAAAAAATTAAAAAAAAAGGGAAATAAAAAATTTCTTTTTTTTATGCGGGTTTACCCTTTAAAAACGAAATTAAAGCTCAAAACGTGCTGTTTTGCAAAAAATAACATTTTCACATTTTAGATGGGTTGAAATCGATCAAATAGAAGCAATATTAAAAAAAACGAATAATAAAATGTTGTCGTTTTATTCTGTTTTACGCTTTAAAAACGAGATTTTACCCCTAAAAACGTGCTGTTTTGCTAAATTAAAAATTTTCAAGCATTTTAGATCGTTAAATCGTTCAAATAGAACCCAAATTTGGGTGGAATGGGGAAAAATTTGTCTTTTTTATGCTGTTTACGCGTTAAAGCGCAGAAAAGCTCAAAACGTGCTGTTTTTAAAATAATATTTTCAAGCATTTTAGACGTTGAAATCATTCAGATAGAAGCAAATTAATAAAAACGAATAAAAAAAAATTTTCTGTTTTTTTTGCTGTTTTACGCTTTAAAAACGCGGGATTAAAGCCCAAAAAGGTTGTTTTTAAAATAATCATTTCAAGCTTTTTCATCGTTTAAACGTTTAAATAGAAGCAATATTAATAAAAAGAATTTTTAAAATTCGTCGTTTTATGCTGTTTTAGGGTTAAAACGCAGATTAAAGCCCAAAACGTGCTGTTTAATGCTAAAAAATCATTTTAACATTCGATCGTTGAAATCGATCAAATAGAAGCAAATTAAAAAAAAAACAAATTTTAAAAAAAATTTTTGTTTTATGCTGTTTTACGCGATAAAACGCAGTTTTAAAGCCTCAAACGTGCTGTTTTGCGGGAAATAAAATTTTTCAAGCATTTTAATCGTTGAAATCGTTCAAATAGAAGCTATTAAAAAAAAACGAAAAAATTTCGTCTTTTTATGCTGTTTTAGGGTTAAAACGCAGATTAAAGCCCCAAAACGTCCCTTTTGTTTAACATCATCATTTTCAAGCATTTCAGATCGTTTGAGTTTCGTTTCAAATGGGGTTTTACATTAATAAAAACGAATAATAAGAACCCCCGTCTTTTTTATGATGTTTTACGCTTTAAAAACCCAGTTAAACCAAAGGGCTTTTTTGCAAAATAATCTTTTTCAAGCATTTTGATCGTTGAAATCGTTCAAATGAAGCAATATTAATAAAAACGAATAAAAAAATTTGTCGTTTTATGCTTTTTTCTTTTAAAAACCGGGTTTTAAAATTAAACGTGCTGTTTTCCCAAAATAATTTTTTTCGCATTTTATCGTTGTTGAAATGGGGGGAATATTAATAAAAGCGAATAATAAAAATTTGTCTTTTTTGACGTATAAGCTTTAAAAATCTTTTTAGTCGGGTGACATTTTTTGAAACTTGCCGGGGCCTCTCGAGGCCGATCGCGGACCCCCCTCTCGTTAAACGAGAGAGAGACGGCCGATCTCCTTCTCCGGGCCGCCGTCATACCGTGAAACTTGACGCGGAATCCACAGGGGGGAAAGGGGAGCGTTCGGATGAGTTACCGATTTTCCGTCTCTCACTCTAGCGGGCCCTACCAAAAAAAAGGAGATTTTCCTCGTTAAGTTTTCGTTGAATGTTTAACGTAAAAAAAAATTAAAGGGGAAGTAAAGTTTAAAACAATTGCACAAACAAACTTTTTATCCCAATAAGCTTTTTCCCTAAACATCTGATCGTAAACCTACCTTTTCAAACAACCATTTTTTTTTGCTGTTTTACGCGTTAAAACGCAGATTAAAACTCAAAAAAGGGTTTTTGCTAAAATAATCATTTTCAAGCATTTTTTATCGTTGACATCGTTTCAAATAGAAGCAATATTTAAAAAAAAACGAATAAAAAAAAAATTCGTCGTTTTATGCTCCGCGAAAACGCAGATTAAAAATTCAAAAAGCTTTTTCAAAATAATCATTTTTAAGCATTTTAGATCGAAAATCGTTCAAATAGAAAAATTTAAAAAAACGAATAATTTTTGCGTTTTTTGCTGTTTTTACGCCTAAAAAGCTGATTTAAAAACAAAAAGTGCTGTTTTGCTAAAAAAATAATTTTCAAGCATTTTAGATCTTGAAATAGTTCAAATAGAAAAATATTAATAAAAAACGAATAATAAAAAAATTTTGTCGTTTTAGCTGTTTTATGGGGGAAAAAGCAGATTAAACTCAAACGTGCTTTTTGCTAAAAAAATCATTTTCAAGCATTTTAGATCGTTGAAAAGTTTTTAAAAAAAAGCAATATTAATAAAAACGAATAATAAAAATTCTCATTTTATGTATTTTGCTTTAAAACCCGGGAAAGCTCAAAAAGTGCTGTTTTTGCTAATATAATCATTTTCAAGCATTTTAGATCGTTGAAAAGATTAAATAGAAGCAATATTAAAAAAAAGAATAATAAAAATTTGGTTTTTTTACGTTTTTTCGTTAAAAAAGCGGTTTAACTCAAAACGTGCTGTTTTTCTAAAAAATCATTTTAAAAAGAACCCGGGAAAACGTTCAAAAGCAAAAAAAAAAAATAAAAAAATTCGTCGTTTTTTTGCTTTTTACGCGTTAAAAAACAGATTAAATCAAAACGTGCTGTTTTGCTAAAATAATCATTTTCAAGCATTTTAGATCGTTGAAATCCCCTTCAAATAGAGGCAATATTAATAAAAACGAATAATTAAAAATTTTGTCGTTTTTTTTGCGTTTTTTTGCAAAAGCAAAGAAAAAGTCTGTTTTTTTCTAAAATAATCTTTTCAAACTTTTTAGATCGTTGAAATTGTTTTGAACAATATTAATAAAAAAATAATAAAAAAAATTTGTCGTTTTTTTCTGTTTACCTTAAAACGTAGATTAAAACTCAAAACGTGCTGTTTTTTCTAAAATAATCATTTTCAAGCATTTTAGATCGTTTTAAATCGATCAAAAAAAAGCAATATTAAAACAAACGAATAATAAAAAGTTGTCGTTTTATGCTGTTTTTCGCGTTCGAATTTAACCAAAAAAGTGCTGTTTTGCTTAAAAAAAAAAATTTTCAAGCATTTTAGATCGTTGAAATCCTCAAATGGAAGCAATATTAATAAAAACGAATAATAAAAAATTTGTCGTTTTATGCTTTTTTTTACGCGTTCCAGATTAAAGCTCAAAAAGGGTGTTTTCAAAAAATCATTTTCAAATTTTTTGTTGAAATCGTTCAAATAGAAGCAATATTAATAAAAACAATAATAAAAAATTTTGTCGTTTTATGCTGTTTTTCCGTTAAAACTCAGATTAAAGCTCTAAACGTCCCCTTTTTTTAAAATAATCTTTTTAAAACTTTTTTGATCGTTGAAATCGTTCAAATAAAAACAATATTAATAAAAAGAATAAAAAAAAATTCCTCGTTTTATGTTTTTTTTAACGCGTTAAAACGCGATTAAAGCTCAAAAGGCTTTTTTTCTAAAATAATCTTTTTTAAAACTTTTTTGATCGTTGAAATCGTTCAAATAGAAGAAAATATTAATAAAAACGAATAAAAAAAAATTTTTTTGTTTTAGCTGTTTCGCGTTTAAAACGCGAAAAAAAGCTCAAAAGACTGTTTTGCTAAAAAAATCATTTTCAAGCTTTTTTGATCGTTGAAATCGTTCAAATAAAGAATATTAATAAAAACGAATAATAAAATTGTCGTTTTAGGGCTGTTTTACGCGTTAAAACGCAGTTTTAACCCTAAAAACGTGCTGTTTTGCAAAAATAATCATTTTCAAGCTTTTTGGATCGTTGAAATCTTTAAAATTTGAAAAAAATATTAATAAAAACAAATTTAAAAAAATTTCGTCTTTTTTAAGCTGTTTTACCGTTAAAACGCAGATTAAAGCTCTAAACAAAAGCTTTTTGCTAAAATAATAATTTTAAAATTTTCAAAAGAAAATTTTCAAAAAAAGGGATCGTTTTTTGGAAAGGGCAAATTAACCCAAAATTTTTTTGCTAAAATAATCATTTTCGGCATTTTAGATCGTTGAAATCGTTCAAATAAAAAGGAAAAATTTTTAAAAAAAACGAATAATAAAAATTCTCGTTTTTATGCTGTTTTAGCTTTAAAAAACCCCAGTTTTAAGCTAAAAACCGGCTGTTTTTTTAAAATAATCATTTTCAAGCTTTTTAGATCTTTGGAAATCGTTCAAATAGAAGAAAATATTAAAAAAAAAGGAAAAATAAAAAAATTTTGTCTTTTTTATGTTGTTTTACGCGTTAAAACAAAATTTTAAAGCTCAAAACGTCCCTTTTTTGCAAAAAATAATCTTTTTTCAAGCTTTTTTTAGATCGTTAAAACGTTAAATAAAAGGCAATATTAATAAAAAACGAATAATAAAAATTTGTCTTTTTTATGCTTTTTTACGCGTTAAAACGCAAATTTAAGCTCAAAACTTGTTTTGTTTAAAATAATAATTTTCAACCTTTTTTAGATGGGTTGAAATCTTTCCCAAATTTGGGAACAATTTTTAATAAAACAAATAAAAAAAATTTCGTCTTTTTTATGTTGTTTTACGCGTTAAAACCAGATTAAAGCTCAAAACGTGCTTTTTTTGCAAAATAATCATTTTCAAGCATTTAATCTTTTAAATCGTTAAAAATAGAAGAATATTAAAAAAAACCAATTTAAAAAAAATTTGTCGTTTTATGCTGTTTTACGCTTTAAAAACGCAGTTTTAAACCAAAACGTGCTTTTTTTGCTAAAATAATAATTTTCAAGCTTTTTTAAAACGTTGAAATCGTTAAAATTTGAAGCAATATTAAAAAAAAAAGGGTTAAAAAAATTTGTCGTTTTATGCTTTTTTTACGCGTTAAAAGGGCAGTTTTCCCTAAAAACGTGCTGTTTTGTTTTAAAATAAAAATTTTTTCAAGCTTTTTTGCCCTTGAAATCGTTTTAGAAGCAATATTAATAAAAACGAATAAAAAAAATTTCGTTTTTTTTTATGCTGTTTTACGCTTTAAAAACCAGAAAATTTTTAAAAACGTCCTTTTTGGTTAAAATAATTTTTCAAGCATTTTAATCTTTGAAATCGTTCAAATAGAACCCAATATTAATAAAAACGAATAAAAAAATTTTTTGTCGTTTTACTGTTTTTTTAAAAAACGCAGTTTAAAAAACTCAAAGGGCCTTTTTTTCAAAATAATCATTTTAAAGGATTTTGGGATCGTTGAAATCGTTCAAAAAACAATATTAAAAAAAAACGAATAAAAAAAATTTCATCGTTTTTATGCTGTTTTAGGTTAAAACGCGGTTTTAAAGCTCAAAACGGCTGTTTTGCTAAAATAATCTTTTTTAAAGCTTTTTAGATCGTTGAAATCGTGCAAAAGGGAGGAATATTAAAAAAACGAAAAAAAAAAAATTTCGTCGTTTTTGACGTTTTAACCGTTTTTTAAAATTTTTTAAGGGGGGACATGTTTAGAAACTGTGTCACGAGGCCTCTCGAGGCCGATCGCGGAAAAAATTCTCGTTATAACGAGGGGGGACCGATCTCCCTTTCCCATCGGGAGCGCTGCCATTTAACCCGTAAAACGACACGCGGAATCCACACGAGCGGGGGAAAGGGCCCCAAGCGTTCGGGTGGGGTTAGATTTTCCCCGTCTCTCTCACCTAGCGGCAAAAAAAACGAATGGAGATTTTCTCGTGGGGTTTAAAGGTTTTCGTTGAATGTTTAACAGTAAAAAAAAAATGTAAGTCAATGGGGTTTTACAACAATTGAAAACAAAAAAAAATTTATAAATGGACGTTATCACGTAAACATTCGATCGTAAACCTTTTTAAAAAACAACCTTTTTTTTTATGCTGTTTTCGCGAAAAACGCAGTTTAAAACCTCAAAACGTGCTGTTTTTTAAAATAATCATTTTCAAGCTTTTTTTGATCGTTGACATCGTTCAAATAGAAGCAATATTAAAAAAAAACGAATAAAGAAAATTCGTCGTTTTTATGCTGCTTTACGGGGTTAAAAACGCAGATTAAATTTTAAAATGTGCTGTTTTGCTAAAATAATCTTTTTTCGCATTTTAGATCAAAAATCGTTCAAATAAAGCAATATTAAAAAAAAACGAATAAAAAAAATTTTGCCCGTTTTTATGCTTTTTTCCGCTAAAACGGATTTAAGCTCAAAATTCTTTTTTTGCAAAAAATAAAAATTTTTTCAAGCATTTTAGATCGTTGAAATAGTTCAAATAGAAGCAATATTAATAAAAACGAATAATAAAAATTTCGTCGTTTTTATAAAGCGTTTTACGCGTTAAACGCAGATTAAAGCTCAAAACGTAAGCTATGTTTTGCTAAAATAATCATTTTCAAGCATTTTAGATCGTTGAAATGTTTAAATAAAAGTAATATTAATAAAAAAACGAATAATAAAAAAATTCCGTCATTTTATGTTATTTTACGCGTTAAAACGCAGATTAAAAGCTCAAACGCTGTTTTGCTAATATAATCATTTTCAAGCATTTTAGATCGTTGAAATAGATCAAATAGAAGCAATATTTAAAAAAAACGTAATAACAAAATGTTGTCGTTTTTAGTTGTTTTATGCGTTAAAACGCAGGTTTAAGCTAAAAACGTGCTGTTTTGCTAAAATAATCATTTTCAAGCATTTTAGATCGTTGAAATCGTTCAAATAGAAGCAATATTAAAGAAAAAAAAACGAATAATAAAAATTCGTCGTTTTTATGCTGTTTTACGCGTTAAAACACAGATTAAAGCTCAAAACGTGCTGTTTTGCTAAAATAATCATTTTCAAGCATTTTAGATCGTTGAAATCGTTCAAATAGAGGCAATATTAATAAAAACGAATAATTAAAATTTGTCGTTTTTATGCTGTTTTACGCGTTAAAACGCAGATTAAAGCTCAAACGTGCTGTTTTGCTAAAAATAATCATTTTCAAGCATTTTTGATCGTTGAAATCGTTTTAAATAGAAGCAATATTAATAAAAACGTATAATAAAAATTCGTCGTTTTATGCGCTGTTTACGCGTTAAACGTAGATTGTGCTCAAAACGTGCTGTTTTTGCTAAAATAATCATTTTCTTTAAGCATTTTAGACGTTGAAATCGATCAAATAGAAGCAATATTAAAAAACAAAACGAATAATAAAAATGTTGTCGTTTTATGCTGTTTTACGCGTTAAACGCAGATTTAAGCTCTCAAAACGTGCCGTTTTGCTAAAATAATAATTTTCAAGCATTTTAGATCGCTGAAATCGCTCAAATGAAGCTAATATTAATAAAAACGAATAAAAAATTCGTCGTTTTATGCTGTTTACGCGTTAAAACGCAGATTAAAAGCTCAAAACGTGCTGTTTGCTAAAAATAATCATTTTCAAGCATTTTAGGATCGTTGAAATCGTCTGCTAAAATAGAGCTACCATTAATAAAAAAACGAATAATAAAAAATTTCGTCGTTTTTATGCTGTTTTACGCGTTAAAACTCAGATTAAAGCTCTAAACGTCCTATTTTGCTGTACAATCATTTTCATGCATTTTACATCGTTGAAATCGTTCAAATAGAAGCAATATTAATCAAAACGAATAATAAAAATTCGTCGTTTTTATGCTGTTTTACTCGTTAAAACGCAGATTAAAGCTCGAAACGCTGTTTTGCTAAAAATAATCATTTTCGGTATTCTAGATCGTTGGAAATCGTCTTCAAATAGAAGTACACAATAAAAAAAACGAATAATAAAAATTCATCGTTTTATGCTGTTTTACGCGTTAAAACGCAGATTAAAGCTCAAAACGAGCTGTTTTGCTAAAATAATCATTTTCAAGCATTTTAGATCGTGGAAATCGTTCAAATAGAAGCAATATTAATGAAAAACGAATAATATAAATTTTGTCGTTTTATGCTGTTTTACGCGTTAAAACGCAAATTTAAGCTCAAACGTGCTGTTTTGCTAAAATAATCATTTTCAAGCATTTTGATCGTTGAAATCGCTCAAATGGAAGCAATATTAATAAAAACGAATAATAAAAAATTCGTCGTTTTATGCTGTTTTACGCGTTAAAACGCAGATTAAAGCTCAAAACGTGCTGTTTTATAAAATAATCATTTTCTAAGCATTTTAGATCGTTGAAATCGTTCAAATAGAAGCAATATTAATAAAAACGAATAATAAAAAATTTCGTCGTTTTTATGCTGTTTTACGCGTTAAACTCAGATTAAAGCTCTAAATCCTATTTTGCTAAAATAATCATTTCTGGCGCATTTTACATCGTTGAAATCACCGCAAATAGGAAGCAATATTAATCAAAAACGAATAATAAAAAATTCGTCGTTTTATGCTGTTTTACCTGTTAAAACGCAGATTAAAAGCTCGAAAACGTGCTGTTTTGCTAAAATAATCATTTTCAGGTATTCTAGATCGCGTTGAACCGTTCAAATAGAAGCAATATTAATAAAAAACGAATAATAAAAATCGCTTTTATGTTGTTTTACGTTAAAACGCAGATTAAAGCTCAAACGCAGCTGTTTTGCTAAAAATAATCATTTTCAAGACATTTTAGATCGTGGAAATCGTCTAAATAAAGCAATATTAATGAAAAACGAATAATATAAATTTTGTCGTTTTATGTTGTTTTACGCGTTAAAACGCAAATTTAAGCTCAAAAACGTGCTGTTTTGCTAAAATAACTGTATTTTCAAGCATTTTAGATCGATGAAATCGTTCAAATAGAAGCAATATTAATAAAAACGAATAATAAAAATTCCGTCTTTTATGCTGTTTTACGCGTTAAAACGCAGATTAAAGCTCTAAACGTGCTGTTTTGCTAAAATAATCATTTTCAAGCATTCTAGATCGCTGAAATCGTGCAAATTGAAGCAAATATTTTTGCTAAAATAATCATTTTGGGGCATTCTAGATCGCTGAAATCGTTCAAATAGAAGCTAAATATTAATAAAAAACGAATAATAAAAATTCATCGTTTTTATGTTGTTTTACGCGTTAAACGCAGATTAAAGCCTTCAAACGAGCTTTCGTTTTGCTAAAATAATCATTTTCAAGCATTTTGTAGATCGTGGAAATCGTTCAAATAGAAGCAAATATTAATAAAAACGAATAATATAAATTTTGTCGTTTTATGCTGTTTGATGTTAAAACGCAAATGTCAAAACGTGCTGTTTTGCTAAAATAATCATTTTCAAGCATTTTATATCGATGAAATCGTTCAAATAGAAGCAATATTAATAAAAAACGAATAATAAAAAATTCTCGCCGTTTTTATGTTGTTTTACGCGTTAAAAACGCAGATTAAAAGCCTCAAACGTGCTGTTTTTACTAAAAATAATCATTTTCAAGCATTTTTAACTGAAATCGTTCAAATAGAAGCAATATTAATAAAAAATGAATAATAAAAAATTCGTCGTTTTATGCTGTTTAACGCGTTAAAACGCAGATTAAAGTGCTCAAAATGTGCTGTTTTTCTAAAATAATCATTTTGCAAACATTTTAGACTGCCGAAATCGTTCAAATAGAAGCAATATTAATATAAAACGAATAATAAAAATTTTGTCGTATTTATGCTGTTTTACGCGATAAACGCTGATTAAAGCTCAAAAACGAGCTGTTTTGGCTAAAATAATCATTTTCTGCCATTTTTGATCGTTGAAATCGTTCAAATAGACAATATTAATAAAAACGAATAATAAAAATTCGTTGTTTTATGCTGTTTTACGCATTAAAACGCAGATTTAAGCTCAAATGTGCTGTTTTGCTAAAATAATTTCAAGCATTTTAGACGCTGAACGTCTTTCAAATAGAAGCAATATTAATAAAAACGAATAATAAAAAATTTGTCGTTTTATGTTGTTTTACGCGTTAAAAACGCAGATTTAAGCTCAAAACGTGCTGTTTTGCTAAAAATAATCATTTTCAAGCATTCTAGATCGCTGAAATCGTGCAAATTGAAGCAATATTAATAAAAACGAATAATAAAAATTTCGTCGTTTTATGTTGTTTTACGCGTTAAAACGCAGATTAAAGCTCTAAACGTTGTTTTGCTAAATAATCATTTTCAAGCACTTCTAGATCGCTGAAATCGTGCAAATTGAAGCTTTCAAATATTTTTGCCAAAATAATCATTTTCAGCATTCTAGATCGTTGAAATCGTCTAAATAGAAGCAATATTAATAAAACGAATAATAAAAATTCATCGTTTTATGCTGTTTTACGCGTTAAACGCAGATTAAAGCTCAAAACGAGCTGTTTTGCTAAAATAATCATTTTCAAGCATTTTAGATCGTGGAAATCGTTCAAATAGAAGCAATATTAATAAAAAACGAATAATACAATCTTTACGTTTTTATGCTGTTTTACGCGTTAAAACGTAAATTTAAGCTCAAAAATACGGTGTTTTGCTAAAATAATCATTTTCAACCATTTTAGATCGGTGAAATCGTTCAAATAGAATCAATATTAATAGAAACAAATACGTAAATCTGTCGTTTTATGCTGTTTTACGCGTTAAAACCTTAGATTAAAGCTCAAAACGTGCTGTTTTGCTAAAATAATCATTTTCAAGCATTTTAGATCGTTGAAATCGTCTAAATAGAGGGGCAATATTAATAAAAACGAATAATAAAAAATTTGTCGTTTTATGCTGTTTTACGCGTTAAAACGCAGATTTAGGCTCAAACTAAAAGGCTTTTGCTAAAATAATCATTTTCGCATTTTAGATCGTTGAAATCGTTCAAATAGTAGCAATATTAATAAAAAAACGAACAAAATTTCGTCGTTTTATGCTGTTTTACGCGTTAAAAACGCAGATTAAAGCTCTAAACGTGCTATTTTGCTAAAATAATCATTTGACAACATTTTAGATCGTTGAAATCGTCTAAATAGAAGCTTTTCAATATTAATAAAAAACGAATAATAAAAATGTCGTTTTATGCTGTTTTACGCGTTAAAACGCAGATTAAAAGCTCTAAACGTGCGATATTTTGCTAAAAATAATCATTTTCAAGCATTTTACATCGTTGAAATCGTTCAAATAGAAGCAATATTAATCAAAAACGAATAATAGTGTACCCGTCGTTTTTATTATGCTGTTTTACCTGTTAAATCGCAGATAAAAGCTAAAACGTGCTGTTTTGCTAAATAATCATTTTCAGGCATTCTAGATCGTTGAAACTGTTCAAATAGAAGCAATATTAATAAAAACGAATAATAAAAATCGTCGTTTTCTTACGCTGTTTTACGCGTTAAAACGCAGATTAAAGCTCAAAAAGGAGCTGTTTTGTTGCCAATAATCATTTTCAAGCATTTTATATCGTGGAAATCGTTCAAATAGAAGCAATATTAATAAAAACGAATAATAAAACTTTGTCGTATTTATGCTGTTTTACGCGATAAAACAGATTAAAGCTCAAACGTGCTGTTTTGCTAAAATAATCATTTCATTTTGATCGTTGGAAATCGTTCAAATAGAAGCAATATTAATAAAAACGAATGATAAAAATTGGTCGTTTTATAGTTGCTTGACCGCGTTAAACCCCAGATTAAAGTTCAAAATGTTGTTTTGCTAAAATAATCATTTTCAAGCATTTTAGATCGTTGAAATCGTTCGAATAGAAGCAATATTAATAAAACGTAATAATGTACCTGTCGTTTTTATGCTGTTTACGCGTTAAAACGCAGATTACCAAACGTGCTGTTTTAAGGTTAAAATAATAATTTTCCGCAATGATAGTTGAAATCGTTCAAATAGAAGCAATATTAATAAAAATCGAATAATAAAATTTTGTCGCTTTTATGCTGTTTTACCCGTTAAACGCAGATTAAAGCTCAAAACGTGCTGTTTTGCTAAAATAATCATTTTCACATTTTAGATCGTTGAAGTCGTTCAAATAGAAAGCAATATTAATAAAACGAATAATAAAAATTCGTCGTTTTTATGCTGTTTTACGTGTTAAAACTCCAGATTAAAGCTCAAAACGTGCTGTTTTGCTAAAATAATCATTTCAAGATTTTAGATCGCTGGAAATCGTCCGAATAGAAGCCAAATATTAATAAAAACGAATAATAAAAATTTTGTCGTTTTATGCTGTTTTACGCGTTAAAACGCGATTAAAGCTCTAAACGTGCTATTTCTACAAAATAATCATCAAACATTTGATCAAGAAACGTTCAAATAGAAGCAACATTAATAAAACGAATAATAAAAATTCCGGTGGTATTTATGTTGTTTTATGCGTTAAACGCAGATTAAAGCTCAAACGTGCTGTTTTAAAATAATCATTTTCAAGCATTTTGATCGTTGAAATCGTTCAAATAGAAGCTACTATTAATAAAAAACGAATAATAAAAAATTCGTCGTTTTATGTTGTTTTACGCGTTAAACGCAGATTAAAGTTCAAAATGTGCTGTTTTGCTAAAATAATCATTTTCAAGCATTTTAGATCGTTGAATCGTTCAAATGGAAGCAATTCTCCTCGTACTACCTACCTCATTGTATTTAAAAACGAATAATAAAAATTTTGTCGTTTTTCTGTTGCTCTACGTTAAAACGTAGATTAAAGCCTCAAACCTGCTGTTTTGCTAAAATAATCATTTCCAAGCATTTTAGATCGTTGAAATCGTCTCAAATAGAAGCTAATATTAATAAAAAAACGAGAATAATAAAAAATCTGTCAAGTTTTTATGCAGTTTTACGCGTTAAAACGCAGATTAAAGCCTCAAAAACGTGCTGTTTTGCTAAAATAATCATTTTCTACATTTTAGATCGTTGAAATCGTGCAAATAGACGGAATATTAATAAAAAACGAATAATAAAATTCTTGGTCGTTTTTATACGCCTACGCGTTAAAACGCAGACTAAAGCTCAAAACGTTGTTTGCTAAAATAATCATTTCAAGCATCTAGATCACTGAACCAACTGAAGGAATATTAATAAAAACGAATAAAAATGCTGTTTTATGTTGTTTTACGCGTTAAACGCAGATTTAAGCTCAAAACGTGCTGTTTGCTAAAATAATCATTTACAAGCATTTTAGATCGTTGAAATCGCCCAAATGGAAGCTGAATATTAATAAAAAACGAATAATAAAAAAGATTCGTCGTTTTATGCTGTTTTACGCGTTAAAACGTAGATTAAAGCCTCAAAACGCGCTGTTTTGCTAAAATAATCATTTTCAAGCAGTTTAGATCGTTGAAATCGTTCAAATAGAAGCTAATTCATTAATAAAAACGAAATAATAAAAATTTCGTCGTTTTATGCTGTTTACGCGTTAAAACGCAGATTAAAGCTCTTAAACGTGCTATTTGCCAAAATAATCATTTTCGCTATTTTACATCGTTGAAACCGTTCAAATAAAGCAATATTAATCAAAACGAATACTAAAAAATTCGCCGTTTTATGCTCTTTACTCGTTAAAAACGTAGATTAAAGCAATAAAACGTGCTGTTTTGCTACAAAAATAATCATTTTCAGGCATTCTAGATCGTTGAAATCGTTCAAACAGAAGCAACATTAATAAAAAAAACGAATACAAAAAATCGTCGCTTTGTGCTGTTTTACGCGTTAAAACGCGGTGATTAAAGCTCAAAAGAGCTGTTTTGCTAAAATAATCATTTTCAAGTATTTTATATCGTGGAACCGTTCAAATAGAAGCAATATTAATAAAACAATAATAAAAAATTCTTTGTCGTTTTATGCTGTTTTACGCGTTAAAACGCGATTTAAGCTCAAAACGTGCTGTTTTACAAAATAATCATTTCAAGCATTTTTAGATCGCTGAAATCGTTCAACAGTAGCTAATACACAAAAAACGAATAATAAAAATGCTGTCTTTTTTATGTTGTTTTACGCGTTAAAACCCAGATTAAAGCTCAAACGTGTGTTTTGAAAAAAACCATTTTGCATTTAAATCGTTGAAATTCAAATTAAAGAAATTAAAAAAAAACGAATAAAAAAAAATTTTTGTCTTTTTTATGGTTTACGCTTTAAAAACGCAGTTTAAAAAGCCAAATGCTTTTTCAAAAAATCTTTTTCAACATTTTGATGGTTAAAATGTTCAAATAGAAGCAATATTAAAAAAAAAAACGAATAAAAAAAAATTCGCCTTTTATGCTTTTTACGGTTAAAACGCAGATTAAAGCTCAAAAGTGCTGTTTTTCTAAAATAATCATTAAAACATTTTAGATCGTTGAAATCGTTCAAATAGAAGCAATATTAATAAAAAAAGAATAAAAAAATTTGCCCTTTTTTGCTGTTTTACGCGTTAAAACGCAGATTAAAGCTAAAAAGGGCTGTTTCAAAATAATCATTTTCAAGCATTTTTTTTGTTTAAAAAAAAAAAAAAAAAAAATAATAAAAATTGGTTTTTAAATGCGTTTTACGCTTAAAACGAAATTAAACTAAAAAAGGTTTTTTTGCTAAAAAATCATTTAAAACATTTTAGATCGTTGAAATGTTAAAATAGAAGCAATATTAAAAAAAAAATTTAAAAAAAAATTTTTGTCGTTTTTATGTGTTTTACGCGTTAAAAACGCAAAAAAAACTAAAACTTTTTTTTAAAAATATTTTAAGATTTTAAATGTTAAATGCAAATAAAAAAAAAAAAACGTTTAAAATTTCGCTTTTTTTAAAACTTTTATTAAAATGCGTTGCTAAAAAATCTTTTTTCAAAATTATTTTAAATTTTTAAATTTGAAAATAAATAAACAATAAAAAAAAAACAAAAAAAAAAATGTTTTTTTTTTTTAGCGTTTTAGCTTAAAACCGTTTGCAAAAAACTTGTTTTGTTTAATTTTTTTAAGCATTTTAAAACGTTAAATTTCTAAAGCTTTAATAAAACGAAAAAAAATTCTTTTTTGCTTTTTTGCAAAAAAAACCAAAAAAAACTAAAACTTTGTTTTCAAAAAACATTTTAAAAATTTAAATTTTCTGGCTTTTAAAAAGAATAATAAAAAGTTGTTTTTTATTTTTTAGCTTAAAACCGTTAAAACTCAAAAGACTTTTTTAAAAAACAAAAAATTTTTTAGTCGTTAAACGTAAATAAAGCAATAAAAAAAAAAAAAAAAAAAAATTTTTCCCCTTTTTAGCTTTTACGGAAAAAGCGTTAAAAAAAATTTTTTTTAAAAAAAAATTTTTTTTTTCGTCTTTATCGTTAAACGTTAAAAAGGGCAATTTAAAAAAAAAAACTAATAAAAATTTCTTTTAAGGTTTTTTGCGTTAAAAAAATCAAAAAAAAACTTTTTTAAAAAAATATTTTCAGCTTTTAATCTTAAACGCAAAAGAAAAAAATTAAATTTTTTCAAAATAAAAATTTTCCTTTTAGTTTTTTAGTTAAAAGAAATTTAAAATAAAACTTTTTTAAAATTCTTTTAAAATTTTTAACGTTAAACTCAAAAAAATTTTTTAAAAAAAAAAAAAAAAAAAATTTGTCCTTTTTTTTTAAAAAAAAAAAACCAAAACGTTTATTGCTTAATTTTTAAGCTTTTAATCGTTAAAAAACTTTCTGAAAAAAAAATTTTTTAAAAAAAAAAAAAATTGGTCTTTAAGCTTTTTATTAAAAACGAAAAAAAACTCTTGTGTTTTGCAAAAAACATTTAAATTTTTAACGTTGTGTTAAATAAAAAATTTAATAAAAACGTTTAAAAAAATTTTGTGTTTTATTTTTTACCGAAAAAATTTTTAAAATGCTTTTTTGCTAAAAAATATTTTCAACTTTTGATTTTAAATCTTCAAATAGGAATTTAAAAAACAAAAAAAAAAAATTTTTTTAAAATCTTTTTTCCGGGAAAAATGCGAAAAAAAGCAAAAAGTGCTTTTTTGCTAAAATTTTTTCAAATTTTAACTTAAATCGTAAATGGCAAAAAATAAAAACAATAATAAAAATATTTTTTTTTGTTTTTAGCGAAAAAAACCTTTAACCAAAATTTTTTCAAAATTTCTTTTAAAAATTTTTTAACTTGAAATTTTTTAAATAAAGAAAAAATAAAAAAATAAAAAAAAATCGTCGTTTTTTTGCTGTTTTCGCGTTAAAACGCAGTTTAAAAACTAAAACGGGGCTTTCTTTTTAACATTTTGGGTTTAAATTTTAAATGAAAAAAAAAAAAAAAAAAAAATTTTGGGGCTTTTTGTGTTTTACGCGAAAAACCAGTTAAACTAAAAAAGGGCTGTTTTGCAAAAATAATCATTTTCAAGCATTTTGATCTGGAAATCGTTCAAATAAAAACAAATTAATAAAAACAATAAAAAAAATTTTGTTTTTTTTTTATGTTTTACGCGTTAAAACGCAAAAAAACTAAAAAAACCGGTTGTTTTGCTAAAATAATCTTTTTTCAAGCATTTTAATCTTTGAAATTTAAAAAAAAAAAATTATTAAAAATCTTTCGTCTTTTTACTTTTAAGTTAAAGGGGTTGGTAAAAATCTTTTTTGTTTTAAAATAAATTTTTTTAATTTTTTTAAATTTTAAAACGTTAAAAAAAGGCTTTAATAAAAGGTTAAAAAAAAAATTTTTTTTTAGCTGTTTTGCTTAAAAAAATTCTAAAAATGTTTTTTGCTAAATAACATTTTAAAAGTTTTTTAATCGTTTTTCGTAAATAAAAAAAATTTTAATAAAAACGTTTTAAAAAATTTTTTTTTTAGCTTTTTGCTTTAAAACCGTTAAAATAAAACATTTTTTCCAAAATAAATTTTTCGTTTTGATCTTTAAAACGTAAAACAGAATAAATAAAAACGAAAAAAAAATTTTAAAATTTT
>NW_027046988.1:0-18525 GCF_025399875.1 Dalotia coriaria | reverse complement strand
AAAAAACAGCATAAAACGACAAAATTTTTTATTCTTTTTTTATTAAAATTTAAATTTGCTTCAAAAATTTTTTGGACATTTTTCCAACCAAAAACCAAAAAAAAATTTCTTTTTGAAAATTTTGCGCAAAAAAAAGCCGTTTTTTACCCGAAATTTTTTTTCTGCGTTTTCGCGTAAAAAAACATAAAACGCGAAATTTTTATTATTCGTTTTTTTTATTGCGTCTTTGAACGTTTCAACGATCAAAAATCTGAAAATTTTAAGAAAACGCACGTTTTGGTTTTAAATCTGCTTTTTAACGCGAAAAACGCAAAACGACTTTTTATTTTTTTTATTTTTCTTCTATTTGAACGTTTAAGTTTAAAATTTTAAAATGCTTTTTAGAAAACACCCTTTTTGAGCTTTAATCGCGTTTAACGCGAAACAGCAAAAAACGACTTTTTTATTTTTCGTTTTTAAATTTGCTTCTTTTGAACGATTTCAACGATTTAAAATGCGAAATGTTTTTTTGAAAAACAGCACGTTTGAGCTTTATTCTGCTTTTTAACGCGGCATAAAACGACGAAATTTTTTTTTCGTTTTTTTTTTAAATTTGCTCTATTTGAACGTTTAAGTTAAAATTTGAAAATGCTTTTTTTAGCAAAACCCCGTTTGGTTTTAAATCTGCGTTTAACCGTAAAACACATAAAAGACAATTTTTTTTATTTTTTTTTATTAATATTGCTTCTTTAAACGGTTTCCGATCTAAAATGCAAAAGCTTTTTTTAGCAAAACACCCCTTTTTGAGGTCTGCGTTTAACGCGTAAACGCATAAAAGAAAAAAAATTTTTTTATTTTTTTTTTAAATATTTTTTTAAAACGTTTAAACGATAAAAGCGAAAATGCTTTTTTAGCAAAACAGCCGTTTGACAATCCTTTTTAACGCGTAAAACACAAAAAAAGTTTTTTTTATTATTCTTTTTTTATTAATATTTCTTTTGAACGTTTTCCCAACGATCAAAATGCTTGAAAATGCTTATTTTAGCAAAACAGCACGTTTTTGAGCAAAATTTTCTGCTTTTTTAACGCGTAAAACAGCAAAAAACGACGAAATTTTATTTTGTTTTATTTTTTTGAGTCTTTTTGAACGTTTCCCCGTTAAACTCTTGAAAATGCTTGATTTGGTAAAAACCGTTTTGGCTTTAATCTGCGTTTTAAGGAAAAACAAAACGACAATTTTTTTATTTTTCTTTTTTTATTAATACTTCTATTTGAACGTTTTCCGTTTAAAAATGCTTGAAAATGCTTATTTTACAAAACCCCGTTTGGGCTTTAATCCTTTTTGGCAAACCTAAAACGGGAAATTTTTATTATTCTTTTTAAATTTTTTGCGTCTATTTGAACGATTCAACGATCTTGGGAAAATGCTTATTTTGAAAAACGCACCGAGCTTTAATCTGCGTTTTATCTGCGTTTTCGCGAAAAAACATAAAAAGGCAAATTTTATTTTCGTTTTTTTTTTATTGCGTTTTTGAACGTTTGGATCTAAAATGCTTAAAAATGCTTATTTTAGCAAAACACCCGTTTTGGCATTCGCGTTTTAGCGAAAAACACATAAAACGCAAATTTTTTTTTTCGTTTTTTTTTTTTTTGCGTTTTTTTGAACATTTCCGATCAAAAATGCTTAAAATCTTATTTTAGCAAAACACCCGTTTGAGCTTTAATCTGCTTTTTTAACGCGAAAACAGCATAAAACGACAATTTTTTTTATTATTCGTTTTTATTAATATTGCTTCTATTTGACCGATTTCAACGATCGATAAGCGAAATGCTTATTTTATGGCGAAACAGCGCATTTTGAGCTTTAATCTGCGTTTTTAACGCGTATAACAGCATAAAACGACGAAGATTTTTGGTATTATTCGTTTTTTATTAATGGCCAAAGTACTGTTGAACGATGTCGACGATCTAAAATGCTTTGAAAATGCTTATTTTAGCAAAACAGCACGTTTGAGCTTTTAATCTGCGTTTTAACGCGTAAAACGCTTATAAAACTACGAAATATTTGTATTCGTTTTTTTTATTAATGTGCGTCTATTTGAACGATTTCAACGATCGATGCGCGTAACGGTACGCAAAACAGCACGCGGAGTTTTTAATCACCGTTTTTAGCGTAAAACAGCATAAAATGACGATTTTTATTTATTCGTTTTTTATTAATAGTAGCCTATTTAAACGATTTCCAACGATCTGAAATGCTGAAATGCGCGGCAGCAAAACAGCGTTTGGGCTTTAATGCGTTTAACGCGTAAAACAGCACCAAAACGACAGATTTTTATTATTCGTTTTTATTAATACTTCTATTGGGCGTTTCAGCGATCTAAAATGCTTAGCGTCGCCTTTTATGCAAAACAACACGTTTGAGCTTTATTCATGCGTTTAACGCGTAAAACAGCATAAAACGACGAGGAGGTACGTATTTCGTTTTTATTAATGTGCGTGTTTAAAACGGTTCAACGATCTAAAATGCTCTTGAAAATGCTTGTTGCAGCAAAACAGCACGTTTTGAGCTTTAATCACGTTTTAACGCGTAAAAAGCAACATAAAATGACGAATTTTTATTATTGGTTTTATTAATATTGCTTCATATTTAGAGCGATTTCAACGATCTAAAATGCTTGAAAATAGCGTTTGCAAAACAGCACGTTTGAGCAATGCACGTTTTGGCTTGCATGCGGCAAAACGACGGGGTACATTATTCGTTTTTATTAATATTGCTTCTATTTGGGCGATTTCAGCGATCTAAAATGGCGGTAGCGTTTTGGCGAGCGGCGTTTTGGTTTTGGCGTCGCGCGTAAAACAGCGTAAAACGACGAATTTTTATTCGTTTTATTAATGTAAATGTATTTGAACGATTTCAGCGTTAAAATGCTTGAAAATGCTTATTTTAGCAAAACAGCGTTTTTACAGGCTTTATTCTGCGTTTTTAACGCGTAAACAGCATAAAACGACGAAAATTTTTTTATTGTTATTTTTTATTTTTATTGCGCGTCTGTTGAACGATTTCAACGATCAGAAGCGCCAGCGGGTTGCGGTAAAACAGCACGTTTTGAGCTTTAATCTGCCGTTTTAACGCGTAAAACAACAAAACGGCGTTTTGTAGCTGGTTTTTGTTAATATTGCTTCTATTTGAACGATTTCAACGTTTGGAAATGGCGAAAATGTGAGCACAGCAAAACCGTACGTTTGAGCTGGTCTGCGTTTTCGCGCGTAATGGCGTAAAACGGCAATTTTATTTTTCGTTTTATTAATGCCAAAGCTACTATTTGGGCATTTCGGCGATCTAAAATTAGCGAAAGTAACTTTGTGCGGCGAGCAGCGCGTTTGAGCTTTGTTGTACGTTTTGGCGCGTAAAGCATATAAAAACGGCAGGGGTACGCATTTATTCGTTTTTTTTTTATTAATATTGCGTCTATTTGGGCGATTTCCAGTGATCTAAAATGGCAAAATGCTTATTTTAGCAAACAGCACGTTTGAGCTTTTAATCTGCGTTTTAGCAAGGTAAAACAGCATAAAATGACGAATTTTTATTATTGGTTTTATTAATATTGCTTCTATTTAAACGATTTCCAACGGTCGGCGAAAATGCTTATTTTTAGCCGAAACAGCACGTTTTAGAGGCTTTAATCTGCGTTTTAACGCGTAAAACAGCATAAAAGAAAACGGCAGAAATTTTATTATTCGTTTTTTTATTAATGTGCTTCTATTTGAACGATTTCAACGATCCTAAAATGCTTGAAAATACTTATTTTTAGCAAAACAGCACGTTTTGGTTTAATCTGCGTTTAACGCGTAAAACAGCATAAAAACGACGAATTTTTTATTATTCGTTTTTATTAATATTGCACGTCTATTTGAACGATTTCAACGATCTAAAATGCTTGAAAATGCTTATTTTAGCAAAACAGCGCGTTTTGAGCTTTTATTCTGCGTTTTAACGCGTAAAACAGCATAAAACGGCAAATTTTATTATTCGTTTTTATTTTTATTGAGTCTATTTGAACGATTTCAACGATCTAAAATAGCGAAGTAGCGTTTAGTAAAACGGCACGTTTTGAGCTTTTGTCCTGCGTTTAACGTAAGCTTAAAGCGACGAGATTTTTATTATTCGTTTTATTAATATTGCTTCTATTTGAACGATTTCAACGATTTAAGTACTTTGAAAATGCTTGACGCTTAAAACAGCGCGTTTTGAGCATCTGCGTTTTAACGCGTATTTACAACATAAAACGACGAATTTTTATTATTCGTTTTTTATTATTGCTTCTATTTAAAAACGATTTCAACGATCTAAAATGCTTGAAAATGCTTATTTTAACAAAACGTACGTTTGACGCAATCACGTTTAACGCGTAAAACAGCATAGAAACGGCGGTACTTTATTCGTTTTTGTTAATGTAAAGCACCATTTGAACGGTTCCAGCGATCTAAAATGCTTTGAAGTACTTATTTTAGCAAAACAGCACCGTTTTGAGGCTTTAATCTGCGTTTTAACGCGTAAAACGGCATAAAACGACGAATTTTTATTATTCGTTTTTTATTAATATTGCACGTCTATTTGAACGATTTCAACGATCTAAAATGCTTGAAATGCTTATTTTAGCAAAACAGCACGTTTAGGCTTTATTCTGCGTTTAACTTGGCGTAAAACAACTAAAAGGCGCAACAGAAAATTTTGCTGATGCGTTTTATTTTGTGCGTCCCTATTGGCAGACGATTTCAACGATCTAAAATACTTGAAATTAAGCGGTTGAGTAAAACAGCACGTTTTGAGCTTTAATCTTACGTTTTAACGCGTAAAACAAGCTTAAAACGACGAATTACAGTATTGCATTTTTTAGTAATATTGCTTCTATTTGAACGATTTCAACGATTTTAAAATGCTTGAAAATGCTTATTTTAGCAAAACAGCACGTTTTGAGGCTTTAATCTGCGAACAACGCGTAATACAACGCCACAAAACGACAGATTTTTATTATTCGTTTTATTAATATTTAGCTTCTATTTAAACGATTTCAACGATCTAAAATGGTTGAAAATGCTTGTACAGCAAAACAGCGCGTTTTGAGCTTTAATCTGCGTTTAACGCGTAAAACAACATAAAACGACGAAATTTATTATTCGTTTTTATTAATATTGCTTCCTGTTTGACGATTTCAACGATCTAAAATCGCGAAAATGCTTATTTTAGCAAAACAGCTTTTGATTTTGAGCTTTAATCTGCGTTTTAACGCGTAAAACAGCATAAAAACGACGAAATTTTTATTATTCGTTTTATTAATATTGCGTCTATTTGAACGATTTCAACGATCTAAAATGCTTGAAATGCTTATTTTAGCAAAACATTTTGCGTTTGAAGCTTTAATCTGCGTTTTAACGCGTAAGTAACATAAAACGACGAATTTTTTATTATTCGTTTTTATTAATGTGCTTCTATTTGACCGGTTTCAACGATCTAAATGCTTGAAAATGCTTATTTTAGCAAAACGCGCAACACGAGCTTTAATCTGCGTTTTAACGCGTAAACAGCATAAAAATGACGAATTTTTATTATTACGTTTTTATTAATGTACGCTTCTATTTAAACGATTTCCAGCGATCTAAAATGCAGAAAATGCTTATTTTAGCAAAACAGCGTTTGAGCACAATCTGCGTTTTAACGCGTAAAACAGCATAAAACGGCGATTTTTATTATTTCGTTTTTATTAATATTGCTTCTATTTGAACGATTTCAACGATCAAATGCGAAAATGCTTATTTTAGCAAAACAGCGCGTTTTGACTTATTCTGCGTTTTAACGCGTAAAACAGCATAAAACGGCAAATTTTATTATTCGTTTTATTAATGTGCGTCTATTTGAGACGATTTCAACGATCAAAATGCTTGAAAGTACTTGTTTTGGCGAAGCACGTTTGAGGCACAATCTGCGTTTTAACGCGTAAAACAGCATAAAATGACGAATTTTTGGCCGTGGTTTTTATTAATAGCGAAAGCTATTTAAACGATTTCCAACGATCACAAATGCTTGAAAATGCTTATTTTGTAAAACAGCACGTTTGAACTTTAATCTGCGTTTTAACGCGTAAAACAGCATAAAAGCAGAATTTTGACTATTCGTTTTTATTAATATTTGCTTCTATTTGAACGATTTCAACGATCTAAAATGCTTGAAAATGCTTATTTTAGCAAAACAGCACGTTTGAGCTTTAATCTGCGTTTTAACGCGTAAAACATATAAAAACGACGAATTTTTATTATTCGTTTTTTATTAATATTGCGCGTCTGTTGAACGATTTCAACGATCCGTCTTGAAAATGCTTATTTTAGCAAAACAGCGCGATTTTGAGCTTTTATTCACCGCGTTTTAACGCGTAAAGAGCAGCATAAAACGGCGAAATTTTTGTTATTCGTTTTTATTTTTATTGCGTCATATTTGAACGATTTCAACGATCTAAAATGCGCGAAATGCTTGGTTAGTAAACAGCACGTTTTGAGCTTTAATCTGCGTTTAACGCGTAAAACAACTTAAAACGACGAATTTTTTATTCGTTTTTTGTAAATATTGCTTCTATTTGAACGATTTCGGTTTAAAATGCTTGAAATGCTTATTTTAGCAAAACAGCACGTTTGGCTTTAATCTGCGTTTTAACGCGTATTACAGCATAAAACGACAGATTTTTATTATTCGTTTTTATTAATATTGCTTCTATTTGAACGATTTCCAACGGTCTAAAATGCTTGAAAATGCTTATTTTTAAACGGCCAGCACGTTTGAGCTTTGAAATAGAACGTGCGTAAAGAGCAGCATAAAAGCGACGAATTTTTATTATTCGTTTTTTTATTAATATTGCAACGATCTAAAATGCTTGAAAATGCTTATTTTAGCAAAACAGCACGTTTTGAGCTTTAATCTGCGTTTTAACGCGTAAAACAGCTTATAAAAACGACGTAATTTTTTATTATTCGTTTTTAGTAATATTGCTTCTATTTTGAACGATTTCAACGATCTAAAATGCTTGAAAATGCTTATTTTAGCAAAACAGCACGTTTTGAGCTTTAATCTGCGTTTTAATGCGTAAAACAGCATAAAGCGACGAATTTTTATTATTCGTTTTTATTAATATTGCAACGATCTAAAATGCTTGAAAATGCTTATTTTAGCAGCAAAACAGCACGTTTTGAGCTTTAATCTGCGTTTTAACGCGTAAAACAACATAAAACGACGAATTTTTATTCGTTTTACGTGTATGTAGCTCTGTTGCGAACGATTCAACGATCAAAATCGCGAAAATGCTTATTTTAGCAAAACAGCACGTTTGAGCTTTATTCTGCGTTTCCCGCGTGGCAGCATAAAAACGACGAAAATTTTATTATTCGTTTTGAGTATGTGCATCCTGTTTGAGCGATTTCCAGCGATCTAAAATGCTTGAAAATGCTTATTTTAGCAAAACAGCACGTTTTGTGCTTTTATTCTGCGTTTTTAACGCGTAAAACAGCATAAAAACTACGAAATATTTATTATTCGTTTTTATTAAATATGCGTCTATTTGAACAGGTTCCAACGATAAAATGCTTGAAATGCTTATTTTACAGCAAACGGCACCGCACGAGCTTTTAATCTGCGTTTTAACGCGTAAAACTAACATAAAAATGACGAATTTTTATTATTCGTTTTTTATTAATATTTAGCTATTTAAACGATTTCAACGATCTAAAATGCTGAAAATGCTTTAACAGCAAAACAGCACGTTTTGAGCTTTTAATCTGCGTTTTTAACGCGTAAAACGCTTGCTTATAAAAACGACGAAATTTTTGTTATTCGTTTTTTTTATTATGTTGCGTATATTTGAACGATTTCCAGCGATCTAAAATGCTTGAAAATGCTTGTACAGCAAACGGCACGTTTTGTGAGCTTTAATCTGCGTTTTAACGCGTAAAACAGCATAAAATGACGAATTTTTTATTATTCGTTTTATTAATATTGCTTCTATTTAAACGATTTCAACGATCTAAAATGCTTGAAATGCTTATTTTAGCAAAACGAAGCACGTTTTGAGCTTTAATCTGCGCGTTTTTAACGCGTAAAACAGCATAAAACGACGAAGTACATTATTCGTTTTTTATTAATGGCTTCTATTTGAACGATTTCAACGATCTAAAATGCTTGAAAATGCTTATTTTAGCGAAACAGCACGTTTGAGCTTTTAATCTGCGTTTAACGCGTAAAACAACATAAAACGACGAAATTTTTTATTATTCGTTTTATTAATATTGCGTCTATTTGAACGATTTCAACGATCCTAAAATGCTTGAAAATGCTTGGTACATAAAGAGCGGCACGTTTTGGGCTTTATTCTGCGTTTTTAACGCGTAAAACAGCATAAAACGACGAAATTTTATATTCGTTTTTATTTTTATTGCGTCTGTGAACGGTTAACGATCTAAAATGCTTGAAAATGCTTATTTTAGCAAAACAGCACGTTTGAGCTTTAATCTGCGTTTTAACGCGTAAAACAGCATAAAACGACAGATTTTTTATTATTCGTTTTTATTAATATTGCTTCTATTTGACCGATTTCAGCGATCTAAAATGGCGAAAATGCTTATTTTATGAGCGGCGTTTTGGGCTTTAATCTGCGTTTTAACGCGTATAACAGCATAAAACGACAGGAATTTTTATTATTCGTTTTTTATTAATGTGCGTCTATTTGAACGATGTCAACGATCTAAAATGTGAAAATGCTTATTTTAGCAAAACAACACGTTTTGAGCTTTAATCTGCATTTTTAACGTAAAACAACATAAAAACGACAGAAATTTTTATTATTCGTTTTTGTAATATTGCACGATCTATTTGATCGATTTCAACGATCTGAAACCGCCCAGAAAATGCTTATTTTAGCAAAACAGCACGTTTGAGCTTTAAATCTGCGTTTTAACGAAGTAAAACGCTTATAAAACGACGAATTTTTTATTATTCGTTTTTTTATTAATATTGCTTCTATTTGAACGATTTAAACGATCTAAAATCTTGAAAATGCTTATTTTAGCAAAACGAGGCTTTTAATCTGCGTTTTAACGCGTAAGGCAGCATAAAAACGACGAAATTTTTACTCGTTTTTTATTAATGTTGTCTATTTGAACGATTTCAACGATCTAAAATGGCAGTATATTTTAGCAAAACAGCACGTTTTGAGCACAATCTGCGTTTTAACGCGTAAAACGTATAAAAGCAGAGCAAAGATTTTTATTATTCGTTTTTATTAATGTGCACGTCTATTTGAACGATTTCAACGATCTAAAATGTAGAAAATGCTTATTTAGCAAAACGGCACGTTTTGAGCTTTAATCGTTTTCAACGCGTAAGACGAAAGCATCAAAACGACAGATTTTTTATTATTCGTTTTTACTAATATTGCGTCTATTTGAACGATTTCAACGATCTGAAATGCTTTGAAAATGCTTATTTAGCAAAACAGCACGTTTTGAGCTTTAATCTGCGTTTTAACGCGTAAAGCATAAAACGACGAATTACTTTATTATTCGTTTTTATTAATATTGCTTCTATTTGAACGATTTAAACGATCACAAAATGCTTTGAAAATGCTTATTTTAGCAAAACAGCGTTTGAGCTTTAATCTACGTTTTTAACGCGTAAAACAGCATAAAACGACGAAATTTTTTTTTATTCGTTTTTTATTAATATTGCTTCTATTTGAACGATTTCAACGATCTAAATGCTTGAAAATGCATATTTTAGCAAAACAGCGTTTTGAGCTTTGATCTGCGTTTTAACGCGTAAACAGCATAAAACGACGAATTTTTATTATTCGTTTTTATTAATATTGCGTCTATTTGAACGGTGATTTCAACGATCTAAAATGCTTGAAAATGCATATTTTAGCAAAACAGCACGTTTTGAGCTTTTAATCTGCGTTTTAACGCGTAGGCAGCATAAAACGACCAAATTTTTTATTATTCGTTTTTTTATTAATATTGCTTCTATTTGAACAGTTTCGGCGTCATACGGCGGCGGGCGACAAGCGCGATTTTGAGCTTTGTCTGCGTTTTAACGCGCTAAAACAGCATAAAAACGACGATGTTTTGTTATTCGTTTTTACTAATATTGCTGCGTCTATTTGAACGATTTCAACGATCACAAAATGCTTTGAGAAAATGCTTATTTAGCAAAACAGCGCGTTTTGAGCTTTACAATCAGCGTTTTGGCAGCGCAAAAGCGGTACTGTTATTTCGTTTTTATTAATATTGCGTCTATTTGAACGATTTCAACGATCTAAAATGCTTGAAAATACTTATTTTATAAAACAGCACGATTTTAGCTTTAATCTGCGTTTTTAGCGCGTAAAACAGCATAAAACGACAGATTTTTATTATTCGTTTTTATTAATATTGCGTCTGAAAGCTGAACTGATTTCCAGCGTCTAAAATGCCTGAAAATGCTTATTTTAGCAAAACAGCGTTTTGAGCTTTGTTCTGGAATTTTAACGCGTAAAACAGCATAAAACGACGAAATTTTTTATTATTCGTTTTATTTTTATTGCGTCTATTTGAACAATTTCAGCGATCTAAATACTTGAAAATGCTTGATTTGGTAAAACAGCACGTTTGAGCTTTAATCGCGTTTTAACGCGTAAACAGCATAAAAACGACGAATTTTTTATTATTCGTTTTTTTATTAATATTGCTTCTATTTGAACATTTCAACGATTTAAAATGCTTGAAAATGCTTATTTTAGCAAAACAGCACGATTTTTTGAGCTTTTAATCCAGCACGTTTTAACGCGTGAAACAGCGCAAAACAATGAAATTTTTTATTATTCGTTTTTATTAATATTGCGTCTATTTGAACGATTTCAGCGATCTAAAATGCTTGAAAATGCTTATTTTAGCAAAACGGCGTTTGAGCTTGTCTGCGTTTTAACGCGTAAAACAGCATAAAACGACAGGGAATTTTTATTATTCGACATTAATATTGCGTCTATTTGAACGATTTCAACGATCTAAAATGGCGAAAATGCTTTTTTGGCAGCACATTTGAGCTTTGTCTGCGTTTTAACGCGTAAGAGCAGCATAAAACGACGAATTTTATTATTCGTTTTTTATTAATATTGCTTCTATTTGAACGATTTAAAACGATCTAAAATGGCGAAAAATACTTGTTTTAGCAAAACAGCACGTTTTGAGCTTTAATCTGGGACGACACGTAAACAGCAGAAACGACAGAAATTTTTTTATTCGTTTTTATTAATAGTAACTTCTATTTGAACGAACAACGATCTGAAATGGCGAAAATGCATATTTTAGCAAAACAGCACGTTTTGAGCTTTAATCTGCGTTTTAACGCGTAAAACAGCATAAAACGACGAATTTTTTATTATTCGTTTTTATTAATGTGCGTCTATTTGGGGCGTTTCAGCGATCTAAAATGCTTGAAAATGCTTATTTTAGCAAAACAGCACGTTTTTACGGGCTTTAATCTGCACGTTTTAACGCGTAAAACAGCATAAAAACGACGAATTTTTATTATTCGTTTTTTTTTTTTTTGGTCTATTTGAACGATTTCAACGATCTAAAATACTTGAAAATGCGTTTAGAAAAAACAGCACTTTTTTGAGAATCGCTTTTTAACGCGAAAAACAGCATAAAAGGGCAGATTTTTATTATTCGTTTTTATTAATATTGCTTCTATTTGAACGTTTCAACGTTTAAAATGCGAAAATTTTTTTTAGCAAAACAGCACGTTTTGAGCTTTATTCTGCTTTTTAGCGTAAAACAGCATAAAAAGCGAAATTTTTATTTTCTTTTTTTATTAATATTGCGTCTATTTGAAGGTTTCAACGTTTTGCGAAAATCTTATTTTAACCCAAAAACGTTTTGGCTTTAATCTGCTTTTTAACGCGTAAAACAGCGTAAAATGAGGGGAATTTTTATTCGTTTTTATTAATTTCTTCTTTTTAAAACATTTCAACGATCTAAAATCTTAAAAATCTTATTTTAGCAAAACAGACGTTTTGAGTTTTCTGTTTTTTTAAACGTAAAACAACATAAAAACAAAATTTTTTTATTATTCGTTTTTTATTATTGCTTCTGTTTGAACGATTTAAACGATCTAAAATGCGAAACTTATTTTAAAAACACCCGTTTTGAGTTTTAATCTCGTTTTAACGCGAAAAAACAACATAAAACGACGAATTTTCATTATTCGTTTTTTTTGCGTCTAGGAACGATTTAAACGATCTAAAATAGCAGAAATGCTTATTTTAGCAAAACAGCACGTTTTGAGCTTTATTCTGCGTTTTAACGCGCGTAAAACGCTTATAAAAACGACGAATTTTTATTATTCGTTTTAGTAATAATTGCGTCTATTTGAACGATTTCCAACGATCTAAAATGCTTGGCACTTATTTTAGCAAAACAGCACGTTTGAGCTTTATTCTGCGTTTAACGCGTAAGCAGCATAAAACGACAGGTACATAATTCGTTTTTATTAATGTGCGTCTATTTGAACGATTTCAACGACCTAAAATGCTTGAAAATGCTTATTTTAGCAAAACAGCACGTTTTTGAGCGCAATCTGCGTTTTAACGCGTAAAACGCTTTATAAAACGACGAAATTTTATTATTCGTTTTTATTAATATTGCGTCTATTTGACGATTTCAACGATCTAAAATGCTTGAAAATGTTTATTTTAGCAAAACAAGCACGTTTGAGCTTTATTCATAACGTTTTAACGCGTAAAACGACATAAAACGACGAAATTTTATTATTTGTTTTATTTTTGTGCGTCTATTTGAACGATTTCAACGATCAAAATGCTTGAAAACATTTTAGCAAAACAGCACGTTTTGAGCTTTAATCTGCGTTTAAACGCGTAAAACAGCATAAAACGACCAAATTTTATTATTCGTTTTTAATTAATATTGCTTCTATTTTGAACGATTTCAGCGATCTAAAATGCTTGAAATGCTTATTTTAGCAAAACAGCACGTTTGAGCTTTTATTCTGCGTTTTAACGCGTAAAACGCGCCTTAAAACGACAGAAATTTTTTTTTTTTTTAATTTTTTTTTTTAAAAAAAAAAAAAAAAAAATTTTTTTTTTTAAAAAAAAAGGGGGTTTTTGGCTTTTGGGGAAAAAAAAAAAAAAAAAATTTTTTTTTTTTTTTTTTTTTTTTTGGGGGTTTTTTTAAAATTTAAAAATTTTTAAAAAAAAAAATTTTTTGGGTTTTTTAAAGGAAAAACCCAAAAACCGGAAAAAAAATTTTTTTAAAATTTTTTTTTTTTTTTTTTAAAAAAAAAAAAATTTTTTTTTTAAAAAGCAAAAATTTTTTTTTTTTTAAAAAACCCCAAAAAAAAAAAAAAAATTTTTTTTTTTTTTTTTTTGGGTTTTTTAAAAAAAAATTTAAAAAAAATTTTAAAAAAAATTTTTTTTTTTTTTTTTTAAAAAAAAAAAAAATTTTTTTTTTTTTTTTTTTTTTTAAGGAAAAAAAATTTTTTTTAAAAAAATTTTTTTTTAAAAAAATTTTTTTTCCCCTTTTTAACCAAAAATTTTAAAAGGGAAAAAATTTTAAAAAATTTTTTTTTTTTTTTTTAAATTTTTTTAAAATTTAAAAGTTTTAAAAAAAATTTTTTTTTTCCCCGGGCCCAAAAAAAAAAAAATTTTTTTTTAAAAAAATTTTTTTTTGGTTTTTTTTTCCTTTTTTTAAAATTTTTTTAAAAAAAAATTTTTTTTTCCCCCAAAAAAACCCAAAAAAAAAAAAAATTTTTTTTAAAAATTTTTTTTTTTTTTTTTTAAATTTTTTTTAAAAACCCCCTTTTTTAAAAAAAAATTTTTTTTTCCCCAAAAATTTAAAAAATAAAAAAAAAAAATTTTTTTTTTAAAAAAATTTTTTTTTTTTTTAAGGTTTAAAGGAAAAAAAATTTTTTTTAAAAAAAAATTTTATTTTAAACAAAAATTTTAAACCAAAAAAATTTTAAAAAAAATTTTTTTTAAAAAAAGCGTAAACAGCAAAAACGACGAAATTTTTATTATTCGTTTTTATTTTTATTGCGTCTATTTGAACGATTTCAACGATCAAAATGCTTGAAAATGCTTATTTTAGCAAAACAGCACGTTTTGAGCTTTTAATCTGCGTTTTAACGCGAAAAACAGCATAAAAACGACGAATTTTTATTATTCGTTTTTATTAATATTGCTTCTATTTGAACGATTTCAACGATCTAAAATGCTTGAAAATGCTTATTTTAGCAAAACAGCACGTTTTGAGCTTTAATCTGCGTTTTAACGCGTAAAACAGCAAAAAAACGACGAAATTTTTTATTATTCGTTTTTATTTTTATTGCGTCTATTTGAACGATTTCAACGATCTAAAATACTTGAAAATGCTTGGATTTAGCAAAACAGCACGTTTTGAGCTTTAATCTGCGTTTTACCGCGTAAAACAGCATAAAAACGACGAATTTTTATTATTCGTTTTTATTAATATTGCTTCTATTTGAACGATTTCAACGATCTAAAATGCTTGAAAATGCTTATTTTAGCAAAACAGCACGTTTTGAGCTTTTAATCTGCGTTTTAACGCGTAAAACAGCATAAAACGACGAAATTTTTATTATTCGTTTTTATTAATATTGCTTCTATTTAAACGATTTCAACGATCTAAAATGCTTGAAAATGCTTATTTTAGCAAAACAGCACGTTTTGAGCTTTAATCTGCGTTTTAACACGTAAAACAGCATAAAAACGACGAAATTTTTATTATTCGTTTTTATTAATATTGCTTCTGTTTGAACGATTTCAACGATCTAAAATGCTTGAAAATGCTTATTTTAGCAAAACAGCACGTTTTGAGCTTTAATCTGCGTTTTAACGCGTAAAACAGCAAAAAAACGACGAAATTTTCATTATTCGTTTTTTTTAAATTTGCGTCTATTTGAACGATTTCAACGATCTAAATGCTTGAAAATGCTTATTTTAGCAAAATAGCACGTTTGAGCTTTATTCTGCGTTTTAACGCGAAAACAGCATAAAACGACGAAATTTTTATTATTCGTTTTATTTTTATTGCGTCTATTTGAACGATTTCAACGATCTAAAATGCTTGAAAATGCTTATTTTAAGCAAAACAGCACTTTTTTGAGTTTAATCTGCGTTTTAACGCGTAAAACAGCAAAAAAACGACAATTTTTTATTATTCGATTTTAATTAATATTGCTTCTATTTGAACGATTTCAACGATCTAAAATGCTTGAAAATGCTTATTTTAGCAAAACAGCACGTTTTGAGCTTTATTCTGCGTTTTAACGCGTAAAACAGCATAAAAACGATTAAATTTTTTATTCGTTTTATTTATTGCGTCTATTTCGAACGATTTCAACGACTAAAATGCTTGAAAATGCTTATTTTAGCAAAACAGCACGTTTTGAGTTTTTAATCTGCTTTTTAACGCGTAAAAAAACAAAAAAAAACGGGGGGAAATTTTTTCATTATTCTTTTTTTATTAATATTCCGTCTATTTGGAACGTTTTTAACGATCTAAAATGTTTTTAAAAAATCTTTTTTTAAAAGCAAAATAGCACGTTTTGAGTTTTTATTCTGCTTTTTAACGCGAAAAACCCCAGCATAAAAACGAGGGAAATTTTTATTATTCGTTTTTTTTTTTTATTGCGTCTATTTGAACGATTTCAAACGACCTAAAATGCTTGAAAATGCTTATTTTACCCAAAACAGCACTTTTTGAGTTTTTTAACCCGCGTTTTAACGCGTAAAAAAAACCATAAAACGACAAATTTTTTTATTATTCTTTTTTTATTAATATTGCTTCTTTTTTGGAACGATTTAAACGATAAAAAGGGAAAATCTTTTTTTAGCAAAACAGCCTTTTTGAGTTTTAAACCCCCCGTTTTAACGCGAAAAACAGCATAAAACGAAAATTTTTTATTATTCGTTTTTTTTTAATATTGCTTCTATTTGACCGTTTTCCCAACCCCAAAATGCTTGAAAATGCTTTTTTTTGGCAAAAACAGCACGTTTTGAGCTTTAATCGGGCTTTTTTAACGCGGAAAACGCTTAAAAACGACAAAATTTAATTATTCGTTTTTTTAAAAGCTTTCATTTGCGATGTCAACGATCTAAAATGCTTGAAAATGCTTTTTTTAAAAGCAAAACAGAAAAGTTTTGGGGTTTTATTCGCTTTTTAAGGGAAAAAACAGCATAAAACGACAATTTTTTATTATTCTTTTTTTTATTAATATTGCTTCTATTTGAACGATTTCAACGATCTAAAATGCTTGAAAATGCTTATTTTAGAAAAACAGCACCTTTGAGCTTTATTCTGCGTTTTAACGCGTAAAACAGCATAAAACGACGAAATTTTATTATTCGTTTTTATTTTATTGCGTCTATTTGAACGATTTCAACGATCTAAAATACTTGAAAATGCTATTTAGCAAAACAGCATTTTGAGCTTTAATCTGCGTTTACCGCGTAAAACAGCATAAAAAAACGACGAATTTTTATTATTCGTTTTTATTAATATTGCGTCTATTTGAACGATTTCAACGATCTAAAATGCTTGAAAATGCTTATTTTAGCAAAACAGCACGTTTTGAGCTTTAATCAGCGTTTTAACGCGTAAAACAGCATAAAAACAATGAAATTTTATTATTCGTTTTATTAATATTGCGTCTATTTGAACGATTTCAACGATCTAAAATGCTGGAAAATGCTTATTTTAGCAAAACAGCACGTTTTTAGCTTTAATCTGCGTTTTAGCGCGTAAAACAGCATAAAACGACAAATTTTTATTATTCGTTTTTATTAATTATTGCTTCTTTTTGGGAACGATTTCAACGATCAAAAAATGCTTAAAAAATGATTATTTTAGCAAAAACACACTTTTTTGAGTTTTTAATCTGCGTTTTAACGCGTAAAACAGCATAAAAAGGGACAAAATTTTTTTTATTATTCGTTTTTATTTTTTTGCCCTCATTTGAACGGGATTTCAACGATCTAAAAAAAATTTTTAAAAATGTTTTTGATTTAGAAAAACAGCACTTTTTTGAGCTTTAATCTGCGTTTAACGCGTAAAACAGCAAAAAAAGGGACAAATTTTTTAAATTATTCTTTTTTATTAATATTGTTTCCCTTTTTGAACGATTTCAACGATCAAAAAATGTTTAAAAATGCTTTTTTAAAAGCAAAAAAAGCACGTTTTGAGTTTTATTCTGCTTTTTAACGCGAAAAAACAGCTTTAAAAACGACAAAATTTTTTATTATTCGTTTTTTTAATTATTGCGTCTATTTGTACGATTTCAAGGGATCAAAAAAAAGGGCTTAAAAAATGCTTTTTTTGAAAACGGCCCCGGAAAAGTTTTAATCTGCGTTTTAACGCGTAAAACAGCAAAAAAAATGACGAATTTTTTTTTTTTCCCCTTTTTTATTAATATTGCTTCTATTTAAAAGATTTCAACGATCAAAAAATGTTTAAAAATGTTTTATTTTAGCAAAACAGCACTTTTAAAAAGCTTTAATCTGCTTTTTAACACGAAAACAGCATAAAAACGAAAATTTTTTTATTCGTTTTATTAATATTGCTTCTTTTTGGGAAGGGATTTCAACGTTTCAAAAATGTTTTGAAAATGCTTTTTTTAAAAGCAAAACAGCACGTTTTGAGTTTTTAATCTGCGTTTTAACGCGTAAAAAAAAGCATAAAACGACAAAATTTTTCATTATTTCGTTTTTATTAATATTGGGTCTTTTTTGAACGATTTCAACGATCTAAAATGCTTGAAAATGCTTTTTTTTTTAGCAAAAAAAAGCACGTTTTAGTTTTTATTCTGCGTTTTCACGCGTAAAACAGCAAAAAAAACGACAAAATTTTTTTTATTATTCGTTTTTATTTTATTGCGTTTATTTGAACGATTTCAACGATCTAAAATGCTTGAAAATGCTTATTTTAGCAAAACAGCACTTTTTGGGTTTTAATCTGCGTTTTAACGCGTAAAAAGGCAAAAAAAACGACGAATTTTTTATTATTCGTTTTTATTAATATTGCTTCTTTTTTGAACGATTTCAACGATTAAAATGTTTTGAAAATGCTTTTTTTTGCAAAAACAGCACGTTTTGAGTTTTAATCTGCGTTTTAACGGGGTAAAACAGCAAAAAAAGGGACGAAATTTTAATTCGTTTTTATTAAAAAGGCTCTTTTGAACGTTTTCCCCAACGATCTAAAAATGCCCTTTTAAAATGATTATTTTAGCAAAACAGCACTTTTTTGAGTTTTTAATCTGCGTTTTAAGGGCGAAAAAAACAGCAAAAAAAAACGACAAATTTTTTTATTATTGTTTTATTAATATTGCTTCTATTTGAACGATTTCAACGATCTAAAATTTTGAAAATGCTTTTTTTTTAGCAAAACAGCACTTTTTGAGTTTTATTCTGCGTTTTAAGGGGCGTAAAACAGCAT
>NW_027046987.1:0-18530 GCF_025399875.1 Dalotia coriaria | reverse complement strand
GTTTTATTTTCTTTTTCCAATTGGGGTTTTTTGCTTTTAATTCCGCGTTTTTTTAAAACATTTGAAAACCAAAAAAATAAAACGACAAAATTTTTATTATTCGTTTTATTTTTATTGCGTCTATTTGCACGATTTCAACGATCTTCTTGAAAATGCTTTTTTTAAAGCAAAACAGCCTTTTTGAGCTTTAATCCCAAACGCCGTAAAAAAACATAAAACAAAATTTTTATTATTCGTTTTTATTAATATTGCTTCTTTTTTTGAATGATTTCAACGATCTAAAATGCGAAAATGCTTATTTTAGCAAAAAAACACTTTTTTGAGCTATAATCTGTTTTTTTAACGCGTAAAACCCCCAAAAGACGAATTTTTTTATTCTTTTTTAAAATTATTGCTTCTTTTGAACTTTAAACGATCAAAAAAGGGCGAAAATGCTTATTTTAGCAAAACAGCACTTTTTGAGCTTTAATCTGCGTTTTAACGCGTAAAACAGCAAAAAAAACGAGGGAAATTTTATTTTCTTTTTTTATTAATTTTGCGTCTTTTGAACTTTTCAACGATCAAAAAAGGGCGAAAAGTTATTTTAGCAAAACAGCACTTTTTGAGCAATCTGCTTTTTTTAACGCGTAAAACAGCATAAAACGACAAATTTTTTTATTATTCTTTTTTTTATTAATATTCCTTTTGCCGTTTTTCAACGTCTAAAATGCTTGAAAATGCTTATTTTGAAAACAGCACTTTTTGAGTTTTTAATCTGCTTTTTAACGCGTAAAAAAATAAAACGAAAAATTTTTATTATTCTTTTTTTATTAATATTGCGTCTTTTGAACGTTTCCCAACGATCTAAAATGCTTGAAAATGTTATTTTGAAAACACCCTTTTTGACTTTATTATGCTTTTTTAGGGGTAAAACAGCAAAAAAACGACAAAATTTTTTATTATTCTTTTTTTATTTTTTATTCTTCTATGAACGATTTCAACGATCTAAAATTGCTTGAAAATGTTTTATTTTAGCAAAACAGCACGGTTTGAGCGTTAATCTGCGTTTTAACGCGTAAACAGCATAAAACCACGAATTTTATTTTCTTTTTATTAATATTGCTTCTATTTGAACGATTTCAACGATCTAAAATGCTTGAAAATGCTTATTTAGCAAAACAGCACGTTTGAGCTTATTCTGCGTTTTAGCGTAAAACAGCATTAAAAACGACGAATTTTTTATTATTCGTTTTTATTAATATTGCTATTTGAACGATTTCAACGATTTAAAATGGCTTTGAAAAGCTTTTATCAAAACAGCACGTTTTGAGCTTTAATCTGCGTTTTAACGGGGTAAAACAGCATAAAAACGACGAATTTTTTATTATTTTTTTATTATTGTTTATTTGAACGATTTCAACGATCTAAATAGTTTGAAAATGCTTATTTGCAAAACGCACTTTTGAGCTTTAATCTGCGTTTTAACGCGTAAAACAGCATAAAACGACGAAATTTTATTATTCGTTTTATTAATTGCTTCTATTTGAACGATTTCAACGATCTAAAATGCTTGAAAATGCTTATTTGGCAAAACAGCAGTTTTGAAAGCTTTATTCTGCGTTTTAACGCGTAAAACGCATAAAAACGACGAAATTTTTATTATCGTTTTATTTTATTGCGTCTATTTGAACGATTTCAACGATCTAAAATGCTTGAAAATGCTTATTTTAGCAAAACAGCACGTTTTGAGCTTTAATCTGCGTTTTAACGCGTAAAACAGCATAAAACACGAATTTTTATTATTCGTTTTTATTAATATTGCGTCTATTTGAACGATTTCAACGATCTAAAATGCTTGAAAATGCTTATTTTAGCAAAACAGCACGTTTTGAGCTTTAATCTGCGTTTTAACCGTAAAACAGCATAAAACGACGAAATTTTTATTATTCGTTTTTATTAATATTGCGTCTATTTGAACGATTTCAACGATCTAAAATGCTTGAAAATGCTTATTTTAGCAAAACAGCACGTTTTGAGCTTTAATCTGCGTTTTAACGCGTAAAACAGCATAAAAACGACGAAATTTTATTATTCGTTTTTATTATTATTGCGTCTATTTGAACGATTTCAACGATCTAAAATGCTTGAAAATGCTTATTTTAGGAAAACAGCACGTTTTGAGCTTTAATCTGCGTTTTAACGCGTAAAACAGCATAAAAACGACGAATTTTTATTATTCGTTTTTATTAATATTGCTTCTATTTGAACGATTTCAACGATCTAAAATGCTTGAAAATGCTTATTTTAGCAAAAAGCAGTTTTGAGCTTTAATCTGCGTTTTAACGCGTAAAACAGCATAAAACGACGAAATTTTTATTATTCGTTTTTATTAATATTGCGTCTATTTGAACGATTTCAACGATCTAAAATGCTTGAAAATGCTTATTTTAGCAAAACAGCACGTTTTGAGCTTTATTATGCGTTTTAGCGCGTAAAAGCACATAAAACGACGAAATTTTATTATTCGTTTTTATTTTTATTGCGTCTATTTGAACGATTTCAACGATCTAAAATGCTTGAAAATTGCTTATTTTAGCAAAACAGCACGTTTTGAGCTTTAATCTGCGTTTTAACGCTAAAACAGCATAAAACGACGAATTTTTTATTATTCGTTTTTATTAATATTGCTTCTATTTGAATGATTTCACGATCTAAAATGCTTGAAAATGCTTATTTTAGCAAAACAGCAGTTTTGAGCTAAATCTGCGTTTTAACGCGTAAAACAGCATAAAACGACGAATTTTTTATTATTCGTTTTTATTAATATTGCTTCTATTTGAACGATTTCAACGATCTAAAATGCTTGAAAATGCTTATTTTATCAAAACAGCACGTTTTGAGCTTTTAATCTGCGTTTTAACGCTAAAACAGCATAAAACGACGAATTTTTATTATTCGTTTTATTAATATTGCGTCTATTTGAACGATTTCAACGATCTAAAATGCTTGAAAATGTTTTTATTTAGCAAAACAGCACGTTTTGAGCTTTAATCTGCGTTTTAACGCGTAAAACAGCATAAAAACGACGAATTTTTATTATTCGTTTTTATTAATATTGCTTCTATTCGAACGATTTCAACGATCTAAAATGCTTGAAAATGCTTATTTTAGCAAAACAGCACGGTTTGAGCGTTAATCTGCGTTTTAACGCGTAAAACAGCATAAAACCACGAATTTTTATTATTCGTTTTTTATTAATATTGCTTCTATTTGAACGATTTCAACGATCTAAAAATGCTTGAAAATGCTTATTTTAGCAAAACAGCACGTTTTGAGCTTTATTCTGCGTTTTAACGCGTAAAACAGCATAAAACGACGAATTTTTTTTATTCGTTTTTATTTTTATTGCGTCTATTTGCACGATTTCAACGACTAAAATGTTGAAAATGCTTATTTTAGCAAAACAGCACGTTTTGAGTTTAATCTGCGTTTTAACGGTAAAATATAAACGACGAATTTTATTATTCGTTTTTTAAATGCTTTATTTTGAAATTCAACGATTAAATGCTTTGAAATGCTTTTTAAGCGTAAACAACACGTTTTGAGCTATAATCTGTGTTTTAACGCGTTTAAAAAGCTAAAACGACGAATTCTTTATTATTCGTCTTTTATTAATATTGCTTCTATTTGAACGATTTCAACGATTAATGCTTGAAAATGTTTTTACGAAAACAGCAAACGCGATTTTAATCTGCGTTTTAACGCGTAAACAGCTTTAAAACAACAAATTTTATTATTCGTTTTCATTAATATCGCTATTTGAACGATTTCAATCAAATGTTAGAAAATTATTAGCAAAACAGCACGTTTTTGAGTTTAATTTTTTTAAGCGTAAAATGACGATAAACGACAAAGTTTTATTATTCGTTTTATTAATATTGCTTCTTTTGAACGATTTCGACGATCTAAAATGCTTGAAAATGCTTTTTTTAAAAAGCATCGTTTTGAGTTTAATCTGCGTTTTAGAAGACAGCATAAAAGGAATTTTTATTATTTTTTTAAATTCTTTTATTTGAACGGTTTTAACGATCTAAAACTTAAAATGCAATTTTAAATACAGCTTTTAGTTTTATTCTGCGTTTTAACGCGTAAAAAGCATAAAACGACGAAAATTTTATATCGTTTTTATTAATATGCGTCTATTTGAACGATTTCAACGATCTAAAATGCTTAAAATGCTTATTTTAAAAAACAGCACGTTTTGAGTTTAATCTGCGTTTTAACGCGTAAAACAATTAAAAACGACGAAATTTTATTATTCGTTTTTATTTTTATTGCGTCTATTTGAACGATTTCAAAGATCTAAATGCTTTGAAAATGCTTTTTAAAAAAGCTCTTTGACGTTTAACTCTAAGTTCTTAAACGTAAAAGCAAAAACACGAATTTTATTATTCGTTTTTATTAATAGCTTCTATTTAAACGATTTCAACGATCTAAAATGCATTGAAAATGTTATGTTTAGCAAAACAGCATGTTTTGAGCTTAATTGCGTCTTAAGGTAAAACAGCAAAAGACGAATTTTTTTTATTCGTTTTAACAAAAAACACAATTTTTATTTAACGATTTAAAATGCTTCAAATGCTTATTTTAAGCAAAAAGCACGTTTTATTTTAATCGCGTTTTAAGCTAAACAGCATAAAAACGAAAAATTTTATTACGTTTTATTAATATTGCGTCTATTTGAACGATTCCATCTAACGATTCAAAAATCTTAAAATGTTGAAAAGCAGCACGTTTTGAAACTTTTAATCTGCGTTTTAACGCGTAAAACAGCATAAAACGACGAATTTTTATTATTCGTTTTATTAATTGCTTCTATTTGAACGATTTCAACGATCTAAAATGCTTGAAAATGCTTATTTTACAAAACAGCACGTTTTGAGTTTAATCTGCGTTTTAACGCGTAAAACAGCATAAAACGACGAATTTTTATTATTCGTTTTTATTAATATTGCTTCTATTTGAACGATTTCAACGATCTAAAATGCTTGAAAATGCTTTTATTTTAGCAAAACAGCACGTTTGAGTTTTGCGTTTTAGCGCGTAAAACAGCAAAAAAACGACGAATTTTTTATTATTCGTTTTTATTACTATTGCTTCTATTTGAACGATTTCAACGATCTAAAATGCTTGAAAATGCTTATTTTAGCAAAACAGCACGGTTTGAGCGTTAATCTGCGTTTTAACAAGTAAAACAGCATAAAACCACGGTTCTTTTTATTATTCGTTTTTATTATTGCTTCTATTTGAACGTGATTTCAACGATCTAAAATGCTTGAAAAATGCTTTACGAAGCAAAACAGCACGTTTTGAGTTTTATTCTGCGTTTTAACGCGTGGCAAACAGCATGTTCCACGAATTTTATTATTCGTTTTATTAATATTGCTTCTATTTGAACATTTCAACGATCTAAAATGCTGAAAATGCTTATTTTAGCAAAACAGCACGTTTTGAAAGCTTTAATCTGCGTTTTAACAAGTAAGGCGGTAAAACAGCATAAAAAACGACGAATTTTTATTATTC
The DNA here is from genome assembly GCF_025399875.1 of Dalotia coriaria. NCBI lineage: Eukaryota > Metazoa > Arthropoda > Insecta > Coleoptera > Staphylinidae > Dalotia > Dalotia coriaria. The sequence goes on along the minus strand of NW_027046987.1, from coordinate 12,968 downwards.
GTTTTTACATTATTGCTTCTATTTGAACGATTTCAACGATCTAAAAATGCTTGAAAATGCTTATTTTAGCAAACAGCATCGTTTTGAGTTTCTTTAATCTGCGTTTTAACGCGTAAAACAGCATAAAAATCGACGAAATTTCTTTTATTATTCGTTTTTATTAATTGCGTCTATTTGAACGATTTCCAACGATCTAAAATGCTTGAAAATGCTTATTTTGGCAAAACAGCACGTTTTGAGTTTTATTCTGCGTTTTAACGCGTAAAACAGCATAAAAACGACGAAATTTTATTATTCGTTTTTATTTCTTATTGCGTCTTACTGGTAATCACTTCAACGATCTGTAAATGCTTGAAAAATGTTTATTTTAGCAAAACAGCACGTTTTGAGCTTTAATCTGCGTTTTAACGCGTAAAACAGCATAAAAACGACGAATTTTTATTATCTGTTTTTATTAATATTGCTTCCCTATTTGAAATCGATTTCAACGATCTAAAATGCTTGAAAAATGCTTATTTTAGCAAAAACAACACGTTTTTGAGCTATAATCTGTGTTTTAACGCGTAAACAGCATAAAAACGACGAATTTTTTATTATTCGTTTTTATTAATATTGCTTCTATTTGAACGATTTCAACGATCTAAAATGCTTGAAAATGCTTTTATTTTAGCAAAACAGCACGTTTTGAGCTTTAATCTGCGTTTTAACGCGTAAAACAGCATAAAAACAACAAATTTTTATTATTCGTTTTTATTAATATTGCGTCTATTTGAACGATTTCCAACGATCTAAAATGCTTGAAAATGCTTATATTAGCAAAACAGCACGTTTTGAGTTTTAATCTGCGTTTTAACGCGTAAAACAGCATAAAAAATGACGAATTTTATTATTCGTTTTTATCAATATTGCCGCATTTAAACGATTTCAACGATCTAAAATGCTTGAAAATGCTTTTGGGCAAAACAGCACGTTTGAGTTTTTAATCTGCGTTTAACGCGTAAAACAGCATGTAAAAACGACGAAAATTTTATTATTCGTTTTTATTAATATTGCTTCTATTTGAACGATTTCAACGATCTAAAAATGCTTGAAAATGCTTATTTTCAGTAAAACAGCACGTTTTGAGTTTTAATCTGCGCTTTTAACGCGTAAAACAGGCATAAAAAACGTGACGAATTTTATTATTCGTTTTTCATTAATATTGCGTCTATTTGGAACGATTTCAACGATCTAAAATGTGCTTCGAAAACGCCTTTATTTTAGCAAACAGTATCGTTTTGAGCTTTAATCAGCGTTTTAACGCGTAAAACAGCATAAAAACGACGAAATTTTTATTATTCGTTTTTATTAATATTGCGTCTATTTGAACGATTTCAACGATCTAAATGCTTGAAAATGTTATTTTAGCAAAAAAAACAGCACGTTTTGAGCTTAATCTGCGTTTTAACGGCAAAACAGCATAAAATGACGACGAATTTTTTGCCATTCGTTTTATTAATATTGCTTCTATTTAAACGATTTCAACGATCTAAAATGCTTGAAAATGCTTATTTTAGCAAAACAGCACGTTTTGAGCTTTTAATCTGCGTTTTTAACGCGAAAACAGCATGTTCCACGAAATTTTTATTATTCGTTTTTATTTTATTATGTCTATTTGATCGGGATTTCAACGATCTTAGCGGTCAGCTAAAAATGCTTTATTTTAGCAAAACAGCACGTTTTGAGCTTTAATCTGCGTTTTAACGCGTAAAAACAGCATAAAAACGACGAATTTTTATTATCTGTTTTATTAATATTGCTTCTATTTGAATGATTTTCAACGATCTAAAATGCTTTGAAAATGCTTATTTTAGCAAAACAGCACGTTTTGAGCTAAGTAATCTGCAGTTTTAATTTGCGTGGGAAACAAAGCATAAAAAACGTGACGAATTTTTTATTATTCGTTTTTATTATTGCTTCTATTTTGAAACGATTTTCAACGATCTAAAAATGCTGAAAATGCTTATTTTATCAAAACAGCACGTTTTGAGCTTTAACTGCGTTTTAACGCGTAAAACAGCACATAAAAACGACGAATTTTTTTATTATTCGTTTTATTAATATTGCGTCTATTTGAACACTTCAACGACTCCAAATGCTTTGAAAAATGTGTTTTTATTTTTAGCAAAACAGCACGTTTTGAGTTTTTAATCTGCGTTTTAACGCGTAAACAGCGCGTTCACGAATTTTTATTATTCGTTTTATTAATATTGCTCTCGACATTTGATTTCAACGATCTAAAAATGTTTTGAAAATGCTTTATTTTAGCAAAACAGCAATGGTTTGAGTGTTAATCTGCGTTTTAACGTAAAAACAGCATAAAAACCACGAATTTTTATTATTCGTTTTTATTAATATTGCTTCTATTTGGAACGATTTCAACGATCAAAATGCCGAAAATGCTTATTTTAGCAAAACAGCACGTTTTGAGTTTTATTCTGCGTTTTAACGCGTAAAACAGCATAAAAAAACGACGAATTTTTTTATTATCTTCGTTTTTATTAATATTGCTTCTATTTGAACGATTTCAACGATCTAAAATGCTTGAAATGTTTATTTTAGCAAAACAGCACGTTTTGAGCTTTAATCTGCGTTTTAACGCGTAAAACAGCATAAAACGACGAATTTTTATTATTCGTTTTTATTAATATTGCTTCATTTGAACGATTTCAACGATCTAAAATGCTTGAAAATGCTTATTTTAGCAAAACAGCACGTTTTGAGCTTTAATCTGCGTTTTAACGCGTAAAACAGCATAAAACGACGAATTTTTATTATTCGTTTTTTATTAATTGCGTCTATTTGAACGATTTCAACGATCTAAAATGCTTGAAAATGCTTATTTTGGCAAACAGCACGTTTTGAGCTTTATTCTGCGTTTTAACGCGTAAACAGGCATAAAACGACGAAATTTTTATTATTCGTTTTTATTTTATTGCGTCTATTTGCACGTATTTCAACGATCTAAAATGCTTGAAAATGCTTATTTTAGCAAAACAGCACGTTTTGAGTTTTAATCTGCGTTTAACGCGTAAACAGCATAAAAACGACGAATTTTTTATTATTCGTTTTATTAATATTGCTTCTATTTGAATGATTTCAACGATCTAAAATGCTTGAAAAATGTTATTTTAGCAAAACAACACGTTTTGAGCTTTCACCCGCGTTTTACCGCGTAAACAGTACAAAAACGACGAATTTTTATTATTCGCTTTATTAATATTTCTTCATTTTGAACGATTTTAACGATCTAAAATGCCGGAAAATGCTTATTTTAGCAAAAACAGCCTGTTTTTTGAGTTTATTCTGCGTTTTAACGCGTAAACAGTACAAAAACGACGAAATTTTTGCTATTCGTTTTTTATTTTATTGCGTCTATTTGAACGATTTCAACGATCTAAAATGCTTGAAAATGTTATTTTAGCAAAACAGCACGTTTTGCTTTTAACGCGTTTTAACGCGCAAAAACAGCATAAAACGACGAATTTTTATTATTCGTTTGCCATTATTGCTTCTATCCATTTCAACGATCTAAAAATGCTTGCAAAATGCTTATTTTAGCAAAACAGCACGTTTTGAGCTTTTAATCTGCGTTTTAACGCAAAACAGCATAAAACGACGAATTTTTACATCTGTTTTATTAATATTGCTTTATCAACGATTTCAACGATCTAAAAATGCTTGAAAATGATTATTTTAGCAAAACAAGTACGCTGAACTTTAATCTGCGTTTTAACGCAGAAACAGCATAAAAAACGTGATGCTTTTAAGACGCTGTTTTTATTAATATTGCGTCTATTTGAACGATTTCAACGATTCAAAATGCTTGAAAATGCTTATTTTAAAACAGCACGTTTTGAGTTTTAATCTGCGTTTTAACGTCAGCAGCGAAACCACGGCCTCTTTTTTATTATTCGTTTTTGCCAATATTGCTTCTATTCAAACGACCAACGATGCGAAATGCCTTCGAAAATGCTTTATTTTAGCAAAACAGCACGTTTCGAGCTTTATTCTGCGTTTTAACGCGTAAAAACAGCATAAAAACGACGAAATTTTTATTATTCGTTTTTATTTTTATTGCGTCTATTTGAACGATTTCAAGGATCTAAAATGCTTGAAATGCTTATTTTAAAGCAAAAACAGCACGTTTTGAGCCAATCTGCGTTTTAACGCATCGCTAAGCATAAAAACGACGAATTTTTTATTATTCGTTTTATTAATAGCTGTTTCTATTTGAACGATTTCAACGATCTAAAATGCTTGAAAATGCTTATTTAAGCAAAACAGCACGTGATTTGAGCTTTAATCTGCGTTTTAACGCGTAAAACAGCATAAAAACGACGAAATTTTATTATTCGTTTTATTAATATTGCTTCTATTTTAAACGATTTCAACGATCTAAAATGCTTGAAAATGCTTATTTTAGCAAAAACAGCACGTTTTGAGCTTTATTCTGCCGCAAAACAGCATAAAAAACGACGAAATTCCTTTATTATCTGCTTTAGTTTCATTGCGTCATTTGAACGATTTCAACGACTCAAAAATGCTTGAAAATGCTTTTATTTTGTGCAAAACAGCACGTTTTGAGCTTTAATCTGCGTTTGAACGTACAGCATAAAAAACGTGACGATTTTTTATTATTCGTTTTTATTATTGCGTCTATTTGAACGATTTCAATGATCTAAAATGCTTGAAAACGCTTTATTTCAGCAAAACAGCACGTTTTGAGCTTTTAATCTGCGTTTTAACGCGTAAAACAGTTAAGCAAAAACGACGAATTTTTATTATTCGTTTTTATTAATATTGCTTCATTGAAACGATTTTAAACGATTCCAAATGCCGGAAATGCTGGCTTCAGCAAAACAGCACGTTTTGAGTTTTATTCTGCGTTTTAGCGCGTAAAACAGCATAAAACACGAAATTTCTTATTATTCGTTTTCTATTAATATTGCGTCTATTTGAACGATTTCAACGATCCAAAATGCTTGAAAATGCTTATTTTAGCAAACAGCACGTTTTGAGTTTTAATCTGCGTTTTAACGCGTAAAACAGCATAAAACGACGAATTTTTATTATTCGTTTTTATTACATGCTCTATTTAAACGATTTCACCGATCTAAAATGCTTGAAAATGCTTATTTTAAAGCAAAACAGCACGTTTTGAGTTTTTAATCTGCGTTTTAACGTGGAAAACAGCATAAAAACGACGAAATTTTTATTATTCGTTTTTGATTACTATTGTTTCATTTGAACGATTTCAACGATCTAAAATGCTTGAAAATGCTTATTATTTTAGCAAAACAGCACGTTTTGAGCTTTAATCTGTGTTTTAACGCGTAAAACAGCATGTTCGACGAATTTTTATTATCCGTTTTATTAATATTGCGTCTATTTGAACGATTTCAACGATTCAAAATGTTTGAAAATGTTTATTTTAGCAAACAGTTAATGTTTTGAGCTTTATTCTGCGTTTCAACGCGTAAAACAGCATAAAAACGACGAAATTTTTATTATTCGTTTTTATTTTATTGCGTCTAGTTTGAACGTGATTTCAACGATCTAAAATGCTTGAAAATGCTTATTTTGTAAAACAGCACGTTTTACTTTAATCTGCGTTTGAACGCGGAAACAGTACATAAAAACGTGACGATTTTTATTATTCGCTTTTTATTAATATGCCTATTTGAACGATTTCAATGATCTAAAATGCTTGAAAATAAGCGTATTTTTAGCAAAAACAGCACGTTTTATTTCTAATCTGCGCTTTAACGCGTAAACAGCATAAAAACGACGAATTTTTTATTATTCGTTTTTATTAATATTGCTTCTATTTGAACGATTTCAACGATCTAAAATGCTTGAAAATGCTTTATTTTAGCAAAACAGCACGTTTTGAGGGAGCTTTATTCTGCGTTTTAGCGCGTAAAACAGCATAAAAAACGACGAAATTTTTATTATTCGTTTTCTATTAATATTGCACTATTTGAACGACTTCAACGATCTAAAATGCTTGGTGCCAAGTTTATTTTAGCAAAACAGCACGTTTTGAGCTTAATCTGCGTTTTAACGCGTAAAACAGCATAAAATGATTTAATTTTTATTATCTGTTTTATTAATATTACTATTTAAACGATTTCTAATGATCTTAAAATGCTTGAAAATGCTTATTTTAGCAAAACAGCACGTTTTGAGCTTAATCTGCGTTTAACGTAAAACAGCATAAAAAACGACGAAATTCTTTTATTATTCGTTTTGATTATTGTTTCGATTGAAATGACTCAATTGATCGTACCGTGTTTTTGAAAATGCTTATTTTGAAGCAAAACAGCACGTTTTGAGTTTTAATCTGCGTTTTAACGCGTAAAACAGCATAAAAACGATGAACTTTTACCATCGCCGGCCATTGCGTCTATTTGAACGATTTCAACGATTCAAAATGCTTGAAAATGCTTATTTTAGCAAAACAGCATCGTTTGAGCTTTATTCTGCGCCTTAACGCGTAAAACAGCATAAAAACGACGAAATTTTATTATTCGTTTTTATTTTTATTGCGTCTATTTGAACGATTTCAACGATCTAAAATGCTTTGTACGCTATTTTAGCAAAACAGCAATGCCGGTTTTAATCTGCGTTTTAACGCGTAAACAGCATAAAACGACGAATTTTTTTACATTCGTTTTATATTAATACTTCTTCATTTAACGATATCAACGATCTTTAAAAATGCTTAAAATGCTTACTTTTAGCAAAACAGCCCGTTTTGAGCTTTTATTCTGCGTTTTAACGCGTAAAAACAGCATAAAAACGACGAAATTTTATACGTTTTATTAATATTGCGTCTATTTGAACGATTTCAACGATCTAAAGCCAGCGCCGCCGGTTTTAGCAAAACAGCACGTTTTGAGTTTTAATCTGCGTTTTAACGCGTAAACGGCATAAAAACGACGAATTTTTATTATTCGTTTTTATTAATATTGCCTATTTGAACGATTTAACGATCTAAAATGCTTGAAAATGCTTATTTTAGCAAAACAGCACGTTTTGAGTTTTAATCAGCGTTTTAACGCGTAAAAACAAAAGCATAAAACGACGAAATTTTTATTATTCGTTTTTATTAATATTGCGTCTATTTTGAACGACGCAAACGACGCTTGAAATGCTTATTTTAGCAAAACAACACGTTTTGCTTAATCTGCGTTTTAACGTGTAAAACAGCATAAAAACGCACGAATTTTTATTATTCGTTTTTTATTAATATTGCTTCTATTTGAACGATTTCAACGATCTAAAACGCCAAAATGCTTACCAGCAAAGCAGCACGATTGAGCTTTAATCTGCGTTTTAACGCGTAAAACAGCATAAAAACGACGAAATTTTATTATTCGTTTTTAGTTAATATTGCGTCTATTTGGAATCGACGCACGATCTAAAATGCTTGAAAATGCTACCAAACAGCATCGTTTTGAGCTTTATTCTGCGTTTTAACGCGTAGCAGCATAAAAACGACGAAATTTTATTATTCGTTTTTATTTTATTGCGTCTACTTTGAACGATTTCAACGATCTAAAAATGCTTGAAAAATGCTTATTTTAGCAAAACAGCACGTTTTGAGTTTTTAATCAGCGTTTTAACGCGTAAAATGGCAGCATAAAACGACGAATTTTTATTATTCGTTTTTATTACGGTTTCTATTTGAACGATTTCAACGATCTAAAATGCTTGAAAATGCTTATTTTAGCAAAAACAGCACGATTTGAGCTTTAATCTGCATTTTACCGCGTAAACAGCATAAAAACGACGAAATTTCTTTATTATTCGTTTTTATTTTTATTGCGTCTATTTGAACGATTTCCTAACGATCTAAAATGCTTAAAAATGCGTATTTTAGCAAAAACAGCGTTAATGTTTTGAGCTTTAATCGCGTTTTAACGCGTAAAGCAGCATAAAAACGGACGATTTTTTTGTATTACCGTTTTATTAATATTGCGTCTATTTGAACGATTTCAATGATTCCGGTGTACGTTTATTTTAGCAAAACAGCACGTTTTGAGGCTTTAATCTGCGTTTTAACGCGTAAACAGCAATAAAAAACGACAAATTTTTGCCACCGCTTTTATTACTGGCTTATGGTTTTAACCGATTTCAACGATCTAAAAATGCTTGAAAAATGTGTTTATATTTTAAAGCAAAACAGCACGTTTTGAGTTTTTATTCTGGCGCACGCAAAACAGCATAAAAACGACGAAATTTTATTATTCGTTTTATTACTAGTGCGTCTATTTGAACGATTTCAACGATCTAAAAATGCTGAAAATGCTTATTTTAGCAAAACAGCACGTTTTGTTTTAATCTGCGTTTTAACGCGTAAAACAGTGCTAAAAAATGACATTTTTTTATTATTCGTTTTTTATTAATATTGTTTCTATTTAAACGATTTCAACGATCTAAAATGCTTAAAAATGCTTTATTTTAGCAAAATGTTTTGAGCTTTAATCTGCGCCTAATGCGAAAACAGCATAAAAAACGACGAAATTTTATTATTCGTTTTTATTACTATTGTTTCTATTTGAACGATTTCAACGATCTAAAATGCTTGAAAATGCTTATTTGTGCAAAAAACAGCACGTTTTGAGTTTTTAATCTGCGCTTTAACGCGTAAAATGGTACAAAAACGACGAATTTTTATTATTCGTTTTGGTTAATACGCCTATTTTGAACGATCGCACCTGACCGGCAAAATGCTTTTGAAAATGCTTATTTTAGCAAAACAGCACGTTTTGAGTTTATTCGCATTTTAACGGCAAAACAGCAAAAAAAACGACGTAAAATTTTTTATTGTCTGTTTTATTTTTTATTGCGTCTATTTGAACGATTTTAACACCCAAAAATGCCGGTGCTTATTTTAGCAAAACAGCACGTTTTGAGCTTAATCTGCGTTTTTAATCGCGTAGAAAACCAGCATAAAAACGAAGAAATTTTTATTATTCGTTTTTATTTTATTGCGTCTATTTGAACGATTTCAACGATCTAAAATGCTTGAAAATGCTTATTTTAGCAAAACAGCACGTTTTGAGTTTTTAATCTGCGTTTTTAACGCGTAAACAGCATAAAAAACGAGGAAAATTTTATTCGCTTTATTAATATTGCTTCTATTTGAACGATTTCAACGATCTAAAAATGCTTGAAAATGCTTATTTTGAAGCAAAACAGCACGTTTTGAGTTTTAATCTGCGTTTCACCGCAAAATACATAAAACGACGAATTTTTTATTATTCGTTTTATTAATATTGCGTCTATTTTGAACGGGGATTTCAACGATTCAAAAAATGCTTGAAAATGCTTTTATTTTAGCAAAACAGCACGTGTTGAGCTTTAATCAGCGTTTTAACGCGTAAAACAGTACAAAATACTAAAATTTTTATTATTCGTTTTTATTACTGGTTGCGTCAATTTGAACGATTTCAACGATTCAAAATCCTTGAAAGCTTATTTTGTTAAAAACAGCACGTTTTGAGCTTTATTCTGCGTTCTAACGCGTAAACAGCATAAAAAAACGACGAAATTATTATTATTCGTTTTTATTAATATTGCGTCTATTTGAACGTGATTTCAACGATCTAAAATGCTTGAAAATGGTTATTTTAAAGAAACAGCACGTTTGATGAATCTGCGCTTCTTTAACGCGTAAAACAGCATAAAAACGACGAATTTTACGGCCCGTTTTTTATTAAATACGCAGCCCCGGCTTAAACACTGTTCGACCAAAATGCTTGAAAAATGCTTTTATTTTGTATAAAAATGAAAGCACACGTTTTGAGCTTTATTCTGCGTTTTAACGCGTAAAACAGCATAAAACGACGAAATTTTTATTATCTTGCTCTTTTTATTTTTATTGCGTCTATTTGAACGATTTCAAACGATCTAAAATGCTTGAAAATTTTATTTTAGCAAAACAGTTACGTTTTGAGTTTTAATCTGCGTTTTAACGCGTAAAACAGGCATAAAAACACGAATTTTTTATTATTCGTCTTTTATTAATATTGCTTCTATTTGAACGATTTCAACGATCTAAAATGCTTGAAAATGCTTTTTATTTTGTGCTAAAACAGCACGATTTGAGCTTAATTCGCATTTTAACGCGCAAAACAGCATAAAAAACTATTTTAAATTTTTATTATTCGTTTTTTATTTTATTGCGTCTATTTGAACGATTTCAACGATCTAAAATGCTTTGAAAATGCATATTTTAGCAAAACAGCACGTTTTGAGCTTTAATCTGCGTTTTAACGCGTTAAACAGCATAAAAACGACTTTTAATTTTTTTATTATTCGTTTTTATTAATATTGCGTCTATTTGAACGATTTCAACGATCTAAAATGCTTGAAAATGCTTATTTTAGCAAAACAGCACGTGTTGAGTTTAATCAGCTTTTAACGCGTAAAACAGCAAAAAAACGACGAAATTTTATTATTCGTTTTTAAATATTGCGTCAATTTGAACGATTTCAACGATCTAAAACCCTTTGAAAATGCTTATTTTAGCAAAACAGCACGTTTTGAGCTTTTATTCTGCGTTTTAACGCGTAAAACAGCACAAACACGAAATTTTTTATTATTCGTTTTTATTTTTATTGCATCTATTTGAACGATTTCAACGATCTAAAATGCATGAAAATGCTTATTTAGAAAAAACAGCACGTTTGAGCTTTATTCTGCTTTTTAAACGCGAAAAACAGCAAAAAAAGCAAATTTTTATTATTCTTTTTTTATTAATTTTTTTTATTTGAACGATTTCAACGTCTAAAATGCTTGAAAATGCTTATTTTAGCAAAACAGCACGTTTTGGGGCTTTTTCGTTTAACGCGAAAAACAGCAAAAACGACGAAATTTTTATTATTCTTTTTTTAAAATATTGCGTCTTTTGAACGATTTAAACGTTTAAAATGCTTGAAAATGGTTTTTTTAGCAAAACAACGTTTGAGTTTTTTAATCTGCTTTTTAAGCGGAAAAAAAGGGCAATTTTTTTATTTTTCGTTTTTTTTAAATATTGCGTCTATTTGAACGTTTCCCGGATCTAAAAACGCGAAAATGCTTATTTTAGCAAAACAGCACGTTTTGAAGTTTAATCTGCGTTTTAACGCGTAAAACGCAAAAAAACGGGGTAATTATTCGTTTTATTAAAATTGCGTCTATTTGAACGATTTCAAAAACCCAAATGCAAAAAAACATTTTAAAACCCCCGTTTTGAGCTTTAATCAGCGTTTTAACGCGTAAAAAAAAAAACGACGAATTTTTTATTATTCTTTTTTTTAAATATTTTCATTTGAACGATTTCAACGATCTAAAATGCTTGAAAATGCTTATTTTAGCAAAACAACACGTTTTGAGCTTTTAATCTGCGTTTTAACGAAAAACAGCATAAAAACGACTAATTTATTATTCGTTTTATTAATATTGCTTCTATTTGAACGATTTCAACGATCTAAAACGTTTTGAAAATGTTATTTTGGAAGCAGCACGATTGAGCTTTAATCTGCTTTAACGCGGCCAGCATAAAACGACGAAATTTTATTATTCGTTTTTAATATTGCGTCTATTGAACGATTTCAACGATCAAAAAATGCTTGAAAATGCTTTTTAGCAAAACAGCACTTTTTGAGTTTTATTCTGCTTTTTAACGCGTAAAACAGCAAAAAAACGACGAAATTTTTATTATTCGTTTTTATTTTATGCGTCTATTTGAACGATTTCAACGATCCAAATGCTTGAAAATGCTTTTGAAAACAGCACGTTTTGAGCTTTAATCAGCGTTTTAACGCGAAAACAGCATAAAACGACGAATTTTATTATTCGTTTTATTAATATTGCTTCTATTTAAAACGATTTCACACAAAATGCTTGAAAATGCTTTATTTTAGCAAAACAGCACGAGAGCTTTAACTGTATTTAACGCGTAAAACAGCATAAAAACGACGAAATTTTTATTATTTTTTATTTTATTGCGTCTATTTGAACGATTTAACGATCTAAAATGTTTGGGAAAATGCGTATTTTACAAACAGCACGTTTTGAGTTTTAATCTGGCGTTTTAACGCGTAAAGAGCATAAAACGACGATTTTTTTATTATTCGTTTTTATTAATATTGCGTCTATTTGAACGATTTAATGTTTCAAAAATGCTTGAAAAATGCTTATTTTAGCAAAACAGACGTTTTGAGTTTTTAATTGCTTTTAACGCGTAAAAGATAAAACGGACAAATTTTTATTATTCTTTTTTAATATTGCTTATATTTGAACGATTTCAACGATCAAATGCCGAAAATGCTTATTTTAGCAAAACAGCACGTTTGAGTTTTTATTCTGCGTTTTAACGCGAAAAAACAGCATAAAACGACGAAATTTTTATTATTCGTTTTATTAATAGTGCGTCTATTTGAACGATTTCAACGATCTAAAATGTTTGAAAATGCTTTTTTAGCAAAACAGCACGTTTTGAGTTTTTAATCTGCGTTTTAACGCGCAAAACAGCATAAAATGACGATTTTTATTATTCGTTTTTATTTTTATTTAAACGATTTCAACGATCTAAAAATGCTTGAAAATGCTTTTTAGCAAAAACAGCACGTTTTGAGCTTTAACCCGCTTTTTAACCCCGGCATAAAAACGACGAAATTTTTATTATTCGTTTTTATTAATATTGCATTTGAACGATTTCAAGGGATCTAAAATGCTTGAAATGTTTATTTTGCAAAACAGCACGTTTTGAGTTTTAATCGCTTTTTAACGCGTAAACAGCATAAAAACGACGAATTTTTATTATTCGTTTTTTTAAATATGCTCATTTGAACGATTTCAACGATCAAAAAGCTTGAAAAAGTTTTTAAGCAAAACAGACTTTTTTGATTTTTATTCGCTTTTAAGCGAAAAAC
>NW_027046986.1:12500-18549 GCF_025399875.1 Dalotia coriaria | reverse complement strand
TAAAAAATTTTCAAGCTTTTTAGATCGTTGAAATAGTTAAAAGGGCAAATTAATAAAGAACGAAAAATTTTCGTCGTTTTGTGTTTTACGCGTTAAAACGCGGGATTGCTAAAAACGTGCTGTTTTATAAAAATGCATTTCAAGTATTTTGGATCGTTGAAATCGTTAAAAAAGAAATTTTAATAAAAACGAATAATAAAAATTGCGTTTTATGCTGTTTTACGAAAACGCAGATTGCTCAAAACGTGCTGTTTTTAAAAAAACATTTTCAAGCGAAGTTTGAAATGTTTAAATAGAAGCAAATTAAAAAAAACGAAAAATAAATTGTCATTTTTATGTTTTTTTCGCTTAAAACGAATTAAAGCTCAAACGGCTTTTTTTAAAAAAATAAGATTTTCAAGCATTTTGATCGTTGAAATGTTCAAAAGACGCCATTAAAAAAAAACAAATAAAAAAATTTCGTCGTTTTAGGGTTTTTTTACGCGTTAAACGCAGAAAAAGCTAAAGGGCTGTTTTGCTAAAATAAGATTTTCAAGCATTTTGATCGTTAAACGTTCAAATGGGAAAATATTAATAAAAAAAAAAAAAAAATTCGTCGTTTTATGTGTTTTACGCTTTAAAAACGCAGATTAACCCCAAAAAACGTGCTGTTTTTAAAATAAGCATTTTCAAGATTTGATCTTGAAATCGTTCAAATAGAAGTATTAAAAAAAAACAAAAAAAAAAAACATCGTTTTTTTTTTTACGCTTTAAAAACGCAGAAAAGCTCAAAGGGCCGTTTTGCTAAAATAAGCTTTTTCAATCTTTTTAGATCGCGAAATCGTTAAAAAGGACGAAAAATTTTAAAAAAACGAATAATTTTCGCGTTTTGCTTTTTTACGCGTTAAAACGCAGATTAACGCTCAAAAGGGCCCTTTTTTTTCCCAAAAAAGATTTTCCCAAATTTTAGACGTTGAAAGTTAAAATGAAGCAATATTAAAAAAAACGAATAAAAAAAAATTCTCTTTTTTATATGTTTTACGCGTTAAAACGCAGATTAAAGCTAAAAACGTGCGTTTTCAAAATAAGCTTTTTCAATCATTTTGATCGTTGAAATCGTTCAAAAAACGCAAATTAATAAAAACGAAAATAAAATTTTGTTTTATGCTGTTTTACGCTTTTTCGCAAAAAGCTCAAAACGTGCTGTTTTGCAAAATAAGCATTTTAAGCATTTTGATCGTGAAATCGTTCAAAAGACGAAATTTAAAAAAAACGAAAAAAAAATTTTCGTCGTTTTATGTGTTTTAGGGAAAACGAATTAAAGCTCAAAGGCAGTTTTCTAAAATAAGCATTTTCAAGCATTTTAGATCGTTGAAATCGTTCAAATAGAAGCAATATTAATAAAAACGAATAATAAAAATTCGTCGTTTTATGTTGTTTTACGCGTTAAAACGCAGATTAAAGCTCAAAACGTGCTGTTTTGCTAAAATAAGCATTTTCAGCCGTTTTAGATCGTTGAAATCGTTCAAATAGACGCAATAATAAAAAAAACGAATAATAAAAATTTCTGTCGTTTTATGCTGTTTTACGCGTTAAAACGCAGATTAAAGCTCAAAACGTGCTGTTTTGCAAAAATAAGCATTTTCAAGCATTTTAGATCGTTGAAATCGTTCAAATAGACGCAATATTAATAAAAACGAATAATAAAAATTCGTCATTTTTATGCTGTTTTACGCGTTAAAACGCGATTAAAGCTCAAAACGTGCTGTTTTGCTAAAATAAGCATTTTCAAGCATTTTAGATCGTTGAAATCGTTCAAATAGAAGAATTAAAAAACGAATAATAAAACATTGTCGTTTTTATGCTGTTTTACGCGTTAAAACGCAGATTAAAGCTCAAACGTGCTGTTTTGCTAAAATAAGCATTTTCAAGCATTTTAGATCTGAAATCGTTCAAATAGACGCAATATTAATAAAAACGAATAATAAAAATTTCGTCGTTTTATCTGTTTTACGCGTTAAAACGCAGATTAAAGCTCAAAACGTGCTGTTTTGCTAAAATAAGCATTTTCAAGCATTTTAGATCGTTGAAATCGTTCAAATAGACGCAATATTAATAAAACGAATAATAAAAATTCGTCGATTTTTATGCTGTTTTACGCGTTAAAACGCAGAATAAAGCTCAAAACGTGCTGTTTTGCTAAAATAAGCATTTTCAAGCATTTTAGATCGTTGAAATCGTTCAAATAGAAGCAATATTAATAAAAACGAATAATAAAAATTTCGTCGTTTTTATGCTGTTTTACGCGTTAAAACGCAGATTAAGCTCAAAACGTGCTGTTTTGCTAAAATAAGCATTTTCAAGCAAGATCGTTGAAATCGTTCAAATAGAAGCAATATTAATAAAAACGAATAATAAAATTCGTCGTTTTTATGCTGTTTTACGCGTTAAAACGCAGATTAAAGCTCAAAACGTGCTGTTTTGCTAAAATAAGCATTTTCAAGCATTTTAGATCGTTGAAATCGTTCAAATAGACGCAATATTAATAAAAACGAATAATAAAAATTTCGTCGTTTTATGCTGTTTTACGCGTTAAAACGCAGATTAAAGCTCAAACGTGCTGTTTTGCTAAAATAAGCATTTTCAAGCATTTTAGATCGTTGAAATCGTTCAAATAGACGCAATATTAATAAAAACGAATAATAAAATTCGTCGTTTTTATGCTGTTTTACGCGTTAAAACGCAGATTAAGCTCAAAACGTGCTGTTTTGCTAAAATAAGCATTTTCAAGCATTTTAGATCGTTGAAATGTTCAAATAGAAGCAATATTAATAAAGAACGAATAATAAAAATTCGTCGTTTTATGCTGTTTTACGCGTTAAAACGCGATTAAAGCTCAAAACGTGCTGTTTTGCTAAAATAAGCATTTTCAAGCATTTTAGATCGTTGAAATCGTTCAAATAGACGCAATATTAATAAAAACGAATAATAAAATTTCGTCGTTTTTATGCTGTTTTACGCGTTAAAACGCAGATTAAAAGCTCAAAACGTGCTGTTTTGCTAAAATAAGCATTTTCAAGCATTTTAGATCGTTGAAATCGTTTCAAATAGAAGCAATATTAATAAAAACGAATAATAAAAATTCGTCAGTTTTTATGCTGTTTTACGCGTTAAAACGCAGATTAAAAGCTCAAAACGTGCTGTTTTGCTAAAATAAGCATTTTCAAGCATTTTAGATCGTTGAAATCGTTCAAATAGACGCAATATTAATAAAAACGAATAATAAAAATTTCGTCGTTTTATGCTGTTTTACGCGTTAAAACGCAGATTAAAGCTCAAAACGTGCTGTTTTGCTAAAATAAGCATTTTCAAGCATTTTAGATCGTTGAAATCGTTCAAATAGAGCAATATTAATAAAAAACGAATAATAAAAATTCGTCGTTTTTATGCTGTTTTACGCGTTAAAACGCAGATTAAAGCTCAAAACGATGCTGTTTTGCTAAAATAAGCATTTTCAAGCATTTTAGATCGTTGAAATCGTTCAAATAGAAGCAATATTAATAAAAACGAATAATAAAATTCATCGTTTTATGCTGTTTTACGCGTTAAAACGCAGATTAAAGCTCAAAACGTGCTGTTTTTGCTAAAATAAAGCATTTTCAACATTTTAGATCGTTGAAATCGTTCAAATAGACGCAATATTAATAAAAACGAATAATAAAAATTTCGTCGTTTTATGCTGTTTTACGCGTTAAACGCAGATTAAAGCTCAAAACGTGCTGTTTTGCTAAATAAGCATTTTCAAGCATTTTAGATCGTTGAAATCGTTCAAATAGAAGCAATATTAATAAAAACGAATAATAAAAATTCGTCGTTTTTATGCTGTTTTACGCGTTAAAACGCAGATTAAAGCTCAAAACGTGCTGTTTTGCTAAAATAAGCATTTTCAAGCATTTTAGATCGTTGAAATCGTTCAAATAGACAATATTAATAAAAACGAATAATAAAAATTTCATCGTTTTTATGCTGTTTTACGCGTTAAAACGCAGATTAAAGCTCAAAACGTGCTGTTTTGCTAAAATAAGCATTTTCAAGCATTTTAGATCGTTGAAATCGTTCAATAGACGCAATATTAATAAAAACGAATAATAAAAATTTCGTCGTTTTTATGCTGTTTTACGCGTTAAAACGCTAGATTAAAAGCTCAAAAGTGCTGTTTTGCTAAAATAAAGCATTTTCAAGTATTTTAGATCGTTGAAATCGTTCAAATAGACGCAATATTAATAAAAACGAATAATAAAAAATTCGTCGTTTTTATGCTGTTTTACGCGTTAAAACGCAGATTAAAGCTCAAAACGTGCTGTTTTGCTAAAATAAGCATTTTCAAGCATTTTAGATCGTTGAAATCGTTCAAATAGAGCAATATTAATAAAAACAGAATAATAAAAATTCGTCGTTTTATGCTGTTTTACGCGTTAAAACGCAGATTAAAGCTCAAAACGTGCTGTTTTGCTAAAATAAAGCATTTTCAAGCATTTTAGATCGTTGAAATCGTTCAAATAGACGCAATATTAATAAAAACGAATAATAAAAATTTCGTCGTTTTTATGCTGTTTTACGCGTTAAAACGCAGATTAAAGCTCAAAACGTGCTGTTTTGCTAAAATAAGCATTTCAAGCATTTTAGATCGTTGAAATCGTTTAAATAGAAGCAATATTAATAAAAACGAATAATAAAAAATTCGTCATTTTTATGCTGTTTTACGCGTTAAAACGCAGATTAAAGCTCAAAACGTGCTGTTTTGCTAAAATAAGCATTTTCAAGCATTTTAGATCGTTGAAATCGTTCAAATAGAAGCAATATTAATAAAAACGAATAATAAAATTTCGTCGTTTTATGCTGTTTACGCGTTAAAACGCAGTTTAAAAACTCAAAACGTGCTGTTTTGCTAAAATAACATTTTCAAGCATTTTAGATCGTTGAAATCGTTCAAATAGAAGCAATATTAATAAAACGAATAATAAAAATTCGTCGTTTTATGCTGTTTTACGCGTTAAAACGCAGATTAACGCTCAAAACGTCTGTTTTGCTAAAATAAGCATTTCAAGCATTTTAGATCGTTGAAATCGTTCAAATAGAGCAATATTAATAAAAACGAATAATAAAAATTCGTCGTTTTATGCTGTTTTACGCGTTAAAACGCAGATTAAAGCTCAAAACTGCTGTTTTGCTAAAATAAGCATTTTCAATCATTTTAGATCGTTGAAATCGTTCAAATAGACGCAATATTAATAAAAACGAATAATAAAAATTTCGTCGTTTTTATAGCTGTTTTACGCGTTAAAACGCGATTAAAGCTCAAAAGTGCTGTTTGCAAAATAAGAATTTTAAGATTTTAGATCGTTAAAATTCAAATAGAGCAATAATAAAACGAATAATAAAAAATTCGTCGTTTTTATGCTGTTTTTACGCGTTAAAACGCAGTTTAAAAAAGCTCAAAAAGGCTTTTTTGAAAAATAAGCTTTTTCGCATTTTAGATCGTTGAAATGTTCAAATAGAAGCAAATTAATAAAAACGAATAAAAAAAAATTTCTTTTTTATGCTGTTTTACGCTTTAAAACGGATTAAAGCCAAAACGGCTTTTTTGCTAAAATAAGATTTTCGCATTTAAATCGTTGAAATCGTTCAAATAGACGCAAATTAATAAAAACGAATAAAAAAAAATTTCGCGTTTTTTGCTGTTTACGGAAAACGCTGATTAAAGCTCAAACGCTGTTTTGCTTCAAGCATTTTAGATTTGAAATCTTTTAAATTTAAAGCAATATTAAAAAAAACGAATAATAAAAATTCTCTTTTTATGTTTTTTACGCGTTAAAACGAGATTAAACTAAAAACGTGCTGTTTTGCTAAAAATAAGCATTTTTCAAGCATTTTAGATCGTTGAAATCGTTAAATAGACGCAATAAAAATAAAAACGAATAAAAAAAAATTTCGTCGTTTTTATGCTTTTTTCCTTAAAACGCAGATTAAAGCTCAAACGTGCGGCTAAAATAAGCATTTTCAAGCATTT
>NW_027046986.1:0-7500 GCF_025399875.1 Dalotia coriaria | reverse complement strand
CATTTTAGATCGTTGAAATCGTTCAAATAGAAAAATTTTTAAAAAACGAAAAAAAAAAATTCGTCGTTTTATGCTGTTTTACGGGGTTAAAAAACCCCAGATTAAAGTTAAAAAGGGCTTTTTTGCTAAAATAAGTTTTTTCAAGCTTTTTTAGATCGTTGAAATCGATCAAATGGGCCCAAAAAAAAATAAAAACAAAATAAAAAAAAATTTCGTCTTTTTAAACCGCTTTAAAAACGCAGTTTAAAAAACTAAAAAACGTGCTGTTTTGCTAAAATAAGCATTTTCAAGCTTTTTAGATCGTTAAAATCTTTTTTAAATAGAAGCAATAATAATAAAAACGAAAAATTTAAACCCGTCATTTTTATGCTGTTTTACGCGTTAAAACGCAGAAAAACCCCCAAAACTGTTTTTTTGCTAAAATAAGCATTTTCAAGCATTTTATATGGGAAACCCTTTTAAAAATAGACGAAAATATTAAAAAAAAACGAATAAAAAAAATTTTCCGTCGTTTTATGCTTTTTTTACGCGTTAAAAGGGCAGAATAAAGCTCAAAAGGGCCCCCGGATTTGCAAAAATAAGTTTTTTAAAAGCATTTTAGACGAAAAAAATCGTTCAAATAGAAGCAATATTAATAAAAACGAATAAAAAAAAAATTCGTCTTTTTTTGGGCCCGTTTTATTTTTTTGGCGTTCCAAAAAGGGCTTTTTCGTTTTCGGTATTTTGATTTTGAAATTTTTTCCGAGGGGCCAAAAAAAAAAAACGAATAAAAAAAATTTCACCCTTTTTTATGCTGTTTTAGGGTTAAAAACGCAGAAAAAAAACTAAAAACGTTTTGTTTTGTTAAAAAAAAGATTTTCAAGCTTTTTTAGATCTTTTAAATCGTTTCCAAATAGACGCAATATTAATAAAAACGAATAAAAAAAAATTCGTCTTTTTTATGTTGTTTTACGCTTTAAAACGCAGATTAAAAGCTAAAAACCGGCTTTTTTGGCTAAAATAAGTTTTTTCGATTTTGGGATCGTTGAAATCGTTCAAATAGACGCAATAAAATAAAAACGAATAAAAAAAATTTTAATGTTTTATGCTGTTTACGCTTTAAAAACGCAGAATAAAGCTCAAAATGCTTTTTTGCTAAAAAAAAGTTTTTTCAAGCTTTTTTAGATCTTGGGAAATCGTTCAAATAGACGCAAAAATTAAAAAAAAGGGAATAATAAAATTTCGTCGTTTTTTAAAAGCTTTTTGGGGTTAAAAAACCGCAGTTTAAAAAGCTCGAAAAGTGTTTGTTTTGCTAAAATAAGCATTTTCGCTTTTTTAGATCGTTGAAATCGTTAAATAGAACCCAAAAATTTAAAAAAAAACGAATAATAAAAATTCGTCGTTTTATGGTTTTACCCCCTTTAAAAAACGCAAAATTAAAAAACGTGCTGTTTTGCTAAAAAAGCTTTTTCAACTTTTTTGGATCGTTGAAACCAAATAGACGCAATATTAATAAAAACAAAATAAAAAAATTTTCCCGTCTTTTTTTATGTTTTTTTTCGCTTTAAAAACGCTGTTTAAAAAGCTAAAACGGCTGTTTTTTTGCTAAAATAAGCTTTTTCCCGGCTTTTTAAAGATCCTTAAAAACCGTTCAAATAGACGCAATATTAAAAAAAACGAATAAAAAAAAAATCGTCTTTTTTTTATGCTTTTTTCGCTTTAAAAACGCAGAAAAAAACTAAAAACGTGCTGTTTTGCTTTTAAGATTTTAAAAGCATTTTGATCGTTGAAATCGTTCAAATAGACGCAATATTAAAAAAAAAACGAATAAAAAAAATTTCGTCGTTTTTTGTTTTTTTTCGCTTTAAAAAAGCGTTAAACTAAAAACGTGCTGTTTTGCAAAAAATAAGCTTTTTCAAGCTTTTTAAAGATCTTTGGGAAATCGTTCAAATAAAAGAAATTTTAAAAAAAACGAATAAAAAAAAAATTTCGTCTTTTTTTATGCTGTTTTACGCTTTAAAACGCAATTAAAGCTCAAAAGGGCTTTTTTGCTAAAATAAGCTTTTTTTCAAGCTTTTTTAGGTCGTTGAAATTTCAAATAGACGCAAAAAAATAAAAAAGCGAATAAAAAAAAATTTTCATCGGAATGCTGTTTTACGCGTTAAAACGCAGAATAAAAAACGGGGCTGTTTTTTAAAATAAGCTTTTTTCGGGCATTTTAGATCGTTGAAAACGTTCAAAAAAGACGCAAAATAATAAAAACGAATAAAAAAAATTTCCTTTTTTATGTTTTTTTACGCTTTTAAAGGGGGGGATTAATGCCCGAAAAGTGCGGGCAAAAATAAGCATTTTCAAGCATTTTAGATCGTTGAAATCGTTCAAATAGAAGAATATTAATAAAAAAACGAATAATGTACCCGTCGTTTTATAAGCGTTTTACGCTTTAAAACGTGCAGATTAAAGCTCAAAACGTGCTGTTTTGCTAAAATAAGCATTTTCAAGCATTTAGATCGTTGAAATCGTTCCAAATAGACGCAATATTAATAAAAACGAATAATAAAAATTTCGTCGTTTTTATGCTGTTTTACTTAAACGCTGATTAAAGCTCAAACGTGCTGTTTTGCTAAAAATAAGCATTTTTCAAGAATTTAGACGTTGAAATCGTTCAAATAGACGCAATATAATAAAAAAACGAATAATAAAAAATTCGTCGTTTTATGCTGTTTACGCGTTAAAACGCAGATTAAAGCTCAAACGCTGTTTTGCTAAAATAAGCATTTTCAAGCATTTTAGATCGCTGAAATCGTTCAAATAGAAGAATATTAATAAAAAAACGAATAATAAAAATTTCGTCGTTTTATGCTGTTTTACGCGCTAAACGCAGATTAAAGCTCAAAATGCGCTGTTTTGCTAAAATAAGCATTTTCAAGCATTTTAGACGTTGAAACTGTTTAAATAGAAGCAATATTAATAAAACGAATAATAAAAAATTCGTCATTTTATGCCGTTTTACGCGTTAAAACGCAGATTAAAGCTCAAAACGTGCTGTTTTGCTAAAATAAGCATTTTCAAGCATTTTAGATCGTTGAAATCGTTCGTGTTGACGCAATAAAAATGTAAAAAACGAATAATAAAAATTTCATCGTTTTATGTTGTTTTACGCGTTAAAACGCAGAATAAAAGCTCAAAACGTGCTGTTTTGCTAAACAAGCATTTTAAGCATTTTAGATCGTTGAAATCGTTCAAATAGACGCAATATTAATAAAACGAATAATAGAAATTTCGTCGTTTTATGCTGTTTTACGCGTTAAAAATCTGACAAAGCTCGAAAGTGCTGTTTCGGCGCTAAAATAAGCATTTTCAAGCATTTTAGATCGTTGAAATAGTTCGCTAAATAGAAGCAATATTAATAAAAAAACGAATAATAAAAAAATCTGTCGTTTTATAGCGCTGTTTACGCTTTAAAACGCAGATTAAAGCTCAAACGCTGTTTTGCTAAAATAAGCATTTTCTCAAGCATTTTAAATCGTTGAAATCGTTCAAATAGACGCAATATTAATAAAAAACGAATAATAAAAATTTCAGTCGTTTTGGCGTTGTTTTACGCGTTAAAAACGTTGATTAAAGTCAAAACGTGCTGTTTTGCTAAAATAAGCATTTTCAAGCATTTAGACGTTGAAATCGTTCAAATAGACGCAATATTAATAAAAAAACGAATAATAAAAAATTCGTCGTTTATGCTGTTTTACGCGTTAAAACGCAGATTGCAAAGCTCAAAACGTGCTGCTGTTTTGCTAAAATAAGCATTTTCTTTGCCATTTTAGATCGTTAAACGTTCAAATAGAAGCACATTAATAAAAACGAATAATAAAAAATCTGTCGTTTTATAAAGCTGTTTTACGCGTTAAAACGCAGATTAAAAGCTCAAACGCTGTTTGCTAAAATAAGCATTTTCAATCATTTTGATCGTTGGAATCGTTCAAATAGACGCAATATTAATAAAAACGAAAAAAAAAAATTTTCTTTTTTTTTGGTTTTCCCGCGTTAAAAACCAAAAATGCGTTTTAAAAAATGCATTTTAAGCTTTTAGATATTAAACTTTAAAATTTAAAACTTTAAAAAAAAACGAAAAAAAAAAAAATTTTTTTTTATGCTGTTTTACGCTTTAAAACCAGATTAAAGCTCAAAACGTGCTGATTTGCTAAAATAAGCTTTTCAAGCTTTTAGATCGTTAAAATCGTTCAAAAAAGCAATATTAAAAAAAACGAATAAAAAAAATTTCTTTTTATGTTTTTTTTAAAAAACGCTTAAAGCTAAAACTCTTTTGCTTTTTTCAAGCATTTAATTTGAAATTTTAAATAGAAGCAATATTAATAAAAAAAAATAAAAATTTTTATTTTTTTTTTAAAAAAACCGATTAAAAAAGGTTTTTTTTAAAAAAAGCATTTTCTTTTTTTAGACGTTGAAATCTTCAAAAAGACGCAATATTAATAAAAAAAAAAAAAAATTTTTTTTTCTTTTTCGGTAAAACGCAGAAAAACTCAAAACGTGCTGTTTTGCTAAAAAAGCATTTTCAAGAAATTTAAAATTTTTAAAGAAAATATTAAAAAAAAAAAAATTTTTTTTATGCTGTTTTACGCGTTAAAATGCAGTTTAAAAGCTCAAAACGTGCTGTTTTGAAAAAATAAGCATTTTGTTTTTAAGGAAAAAAAAAGGCAATAAAAAAAAAAAAACGTTAAAATGCTTTTTTCTTTTACCGAAAAAGTTAAAAAAACGTTTTTCCCAAAAAAATTTTCCTTTTTGATCGTTAAAATCTTTTAAATAAAAAAAAAAAAACGAAAAAAAAATTCGTCATTTTATGCTTTTTACGCGTTAAACGAATTTTTCCAAAAGGCTTTTTTAAAATAAGTTTTAAGTTTTAATTTAAATTTAAATAAAAAAATTTAATAAAAAAAAAAAATTTTTTTTTATTTTTTTACGCGAAAAAAAAAAATTTTTTAAAATTTTTAAAAAATTTTTTTTTAATTTAAATTTAAAAAAAGAATATTAAAAAACGAAAAAAAAAAGGGTTTTTTATTTTTAGCAAAAAAATTTTTTCCAAAATTTTTTTTTAAAATAAGATTTTTTTTTTTTTAAAAATTTAAATAACCAAAAAAAAAAAAACAAAAAAAAAATTTTTTCTTTTTTTATTTTTTTTAAAAAAAAAAAACTAAAAGGGTTTTTTTGTTAAAATTTTTTCAAAAATTTAAATGTTTTTTAATAAAAACGAAAAAAAAAAACCCTTTTTTGCTGTTTTGGAAAAAGCTTAAAATCAAATTTTTGTAAAATTTTTAAGAAATTTAAAAAAAAAAATAAAATTTTAAAAAAAAAAACTTAAAAAAACCTTTTTTAAGGGCTTTAAAAAAAAAATAAAATTTTTGTTTTTTAAATGGGAAATTTAAAAAAAATTTAAATTTTTTAAAAAAAAAATTTTTTTTAAAACGAAAAAAAAAGGGTTTTTTTGGTAAAAAAATTTTTTTTGGCTTTAAAAAAGTTTTAAATTTAAATGGAATTTAATAAAAAAAATAAAAAAATTTTTTTTTTATTTTTTCGCTTAAAATGCGAAAAAAGAAAAAAAATTTTTTAAAATTTTTAAAATTTTGTTTGAAAAAAATAAAAAAAAAATAAAAACGAATAATAAAATTTCGTCGTTTTATGCTGTTTTCCTTTAAAAACGCGATTAAAAGCTCAAAACGTGTTTTTGCAAAAATAAGCATTTTCAAGCATTTTAGATCGAAACGTTAATGGAATAATAATAAAAACGAATAATAAAATTCGTCATTTTATGCTTTTTTACGCGTTAAAACGCAGATTAAAGCTCAAAACTGCTGTTTTTGCTAAAAAAAAGCATTTAAGCATTTAGATCGTTGAAATCGTTCAAATAGACGCAATATTTAAAACGAAAAAAAAAAAAATTTCGTCTTTTTAGCTTACGCGTTAAAACGCAGAATAAAGCTCAAAACGTGCTGTTTTGCTAAAATAAGCATTTTCAAGCATTTTAGATCGTTAAATCGTTCAAATAAGCAATATTAAAAAAAACGAATAATAAAAATTCGTCGTTTTTATGCTGTTTTACGCTTTAAAACGCAGATTAAAGCTCAAAACGGCTTTTTTTGCTAAAAATAAGCATTTTCAGTATTTTAGATCGTTGAAATCGTTCAAATAGACGCAATAAAAATAAAAAACGAATAATAAAAATTCATCTTTTTTATGCTGTTTTAGCGTTAAAACGCAGAATAAAAGCTCAAACGTGCTGTTTTGTTAAAATCCATTTTCAAGCATTTTAGATCGTTGAAATCGTTCAAATACGCAATATTAATAAAAACGAATATAAAATTTGTCGTTTTTATGCTGTTTTACGCTTTAAAACGCAGATTAAACTCAAAACGTGCTTTTTGCTAAAATAAGCATTTCAAGTATTTTGGATCGTTGAAATCGTTAAAAATAGACGCAATAAAATAAAAAACGAATAATAAAAAATTTCACCGTTTTTGTGTTTTACGCGTTAAAACGCAGAATAAAACTAAAACGTGCTGTTTTGCTAAAATAAGCATTTTAAAGCATTTTTAGATCGTTGAAATCGTTTCAAATAGACCAATATTAATAAAAACGAATAATAAAAATTTTGTCGTTTTATGCTGTTTTACGCGTTAAAACGCAGATTAAAAAGCTAAAAGTCCCTGTTTTGTTTAAAAAAGCATTTTCAAGCATTTAGATCGTGAAATCGTTCAAATGAAGCAATTAATAAAACGAATAATAAAATTCGTCTTTTTTTATGCTGTTTTAGCTTAAAACGCAGATTAAAGCAAACTTTGCTTTTTTTGCTAAAATAAGCTTTTCAAGCATTTTAGATCGTTGAAATCGTTCAATAGCGCATTTAATAAAACGAATAAAAAAAATTTCGTCGTTTTATGTGTTTACGCGTTAAAACGCTGATTAAACTCAAAACGTCTGTTTTGCTAAAAAAAGCATTTTCAAGCATTTAGATCGTTGAAATCGTTCAAATAGACGCAATATTATAAAACGAATAATAAAAATTCGTCGTTTTATGCTGTTTACGCGTTAAAAAAACGCAGAATAAAAGCTCAAACTGCTGTTTTGCTTAAAATAAGCTTTTTCCCAAAGCATTTTTAGATCGTTGAAATCGTTCAAATAGACGCAATTTAATAAAAACGAATAAAAAAAATTTTCGCGTTTAATGTGTTTACCCCGTTAAAACGCGATTAAAGCTCAAAACGGCGTTTTAAAAAAAAGCATTTTCAAGCATTTTAGATCGTTGAAATGCAAATAAAACAATATAATAAAAACGAAAAAAAAAAAAAAATTGTCATTTTTATGCTGTTTTACGCTTTAAACGCGTTAAAAAAAACGCTGTTTTCTAAAATAAGCTTTTCAAGCATTTTAATCTTAAATCGTTAAATGGCCAAAAAAAAAAAAAAAAAAAAAATTTATTTTTAGTTTTTTTCCCCAAAAACCAAAAAA
>NW_027046985.1:0-18557 GCF_025399875.1 Dalotia coriaria | reverse complement strand
TTGTCGTTTTTTATGCTGTTTTACGCGTTAAAACGCCGATTAGAGCTCAAAACTCTGTTTTGCTAAAAAAAACATTTTCAAGCTTTTGTCGTTGAAATCTTTTAAAAGACGCAATATTAAAAAAAAAAAATAAAAAAAAAATTCGTCGTTTTATGCTGTTTTACGCTTTAAAAACGCAGTTAAAAACCAAAACGTGCTGGCTAAAATAAGCTTTTTTAAAGCTTTTTTAGATCGTTGAAATCGTTAAAGAACAATATTAATAAAACGAATAAAAAAAAATTCGTCGTTTTTATGCTTTTTACGCGTTTAAAACGCAGTTTAAAAGCTCAAAACGTGCTTTTTTTTGCAAAAATAAGCATTTTAAAGCTTTTTTAGATCGTTAAAATGTTCTGGGAAAAAAAAACGAATAAAAAAAAATTTGTCTTTTTTTATGCTGTTTTACGCGTTAAAACGCGAATAAACTCAAAACGTGCTGTTTTGCAAAATAAGCATTTTCAAGCATTTTAGATCGTTAAAATCGTTCAAATAGACGCAATATTAAAAAAAAACGAATAAAAAAAAAATTTCGTCTTTTTTTATGCTGTTTTGCTTTAAAAACGCAGATTAAACTCAAACGGCTTTTTTGCTAAAATAAGCATTTTAAAGCATTTTAGATCGTTAAAATCGTTAAAAAGGCAATTTTTAAAAAAAGAATAATAAAAAAATTGTCGTTTTATCCCGTTTTACGCGGCAATTCCAAAACGTTTTTTTTGCAAAAATAAGCATTTTCAAGCATTTTAATCGTTGAAATCGTTAAAAAGGGCGAAAATTTAAAAAAACAATAATAAAATTTCGGGTTTTTTGCTGTTTTACGCGTTAAACGCAGATTGCTCAAAACGTGCTGTTTTGCAAAAAAAAGGTTTTTAAAGCATTTTAGATCGTTGAAATGTTTAAATAGAAGCAATTTTTAAAAAAAGAATAATAAAAAATTGTTTTTTTTATGCTGTTTTCCTTAAAACGCAGATTAAAGCTCAAAACGTGCTGTTTTGCTAAAATAAGCATTTTCAAGTTTTTAGATCGTTGAAATCGTTCAAATAGACGCAATTTTAATAAAAACGAAAAATTTTTGCGTTTTTACGCGTTAAAACGCAGATTAAAGCCAAAACTCTGTTTTGCTAAAATAAGCATTTTAAAGCATTTTAGATCTTGGGGAAATCGTTCAAATAGGCGCAATAAAATAAAAACGAATAAAAAAAATTTCGTCGTTTTTTATCGTTTTACAATTTAAAAATTTTGGGGAATAAAGCTCCGTTCCGTTTTCCAAAATAAGCTTTTTTAAAAGCTTTTTTAAGATCGTTGAAACCCGTTAAAAAATAGAAAGCAATTTTGGGAAAAAAAGAATAAAAAAAAATTCGTCGTTTTTTGCTTTTACGCGTTAAAACGCCGTTTAAAGGCCCTAAAAAATGTGCTTTTTTTGCTAAAATAAGCTTTTTTCGGCGGTCTTTTGGAAATCGTTTAAATAGCCCAATATTAATAAAACAAATAAAAAAAAATTGTCGTTTTATGCTGTTTTACGCTTTTAAAAGCAGTTTAAAAACTAAAAAACTTTCTTTTTTTTTTGCTAAAAAAAAAGCATTTTAAAAAGCTTTTTTAGATCGTTGAAATATTTCAAATAAAAACAATATTAAAAAAAAAACGAATAATAAAAAATTCGTCTTTTTTTATGCAGTTTTACGCTTTAAAAAACGCAGTTTAAAAGCTCCAAAACTTTCTTTTTTTGCTAAAAAAAGCATTTTAAAAGCTTTTTTAGTTTCCGTTGAAATCGTTCAAAATAGGCGCTTTAAAAAATAAAAAACGAATAAAAAAAATTTCGTTTTTTTTTTATGTTTTGTTTTACGCTTTAAAAAACGCGGGAATAAAGCTAAAAAACGTTCTTTTTTTCCCAAAAAAAAACTTTTTCCCAAGAAAGATCTTTAAAAAATTCGTTCAAATAGACGCAATATTAATAAAAACGAAAATAAAAAAATTTCGTCGTTTTTATCTTTTTTACCCCGGTTAAAACGCGGATTAAAAACTTTAAAATTTTTTGCTAAAAAAAAACATTTTAAAAGCTTTTTTAACCCGTTGAAATCGTTCAAATAAAACAATATTAAAAAAGAAACGAATAATAAAAAAAAAAGTTTTTTTTTTATGTTTTGTTTTACGCGTTAAACCCGGGGGAAAAAACCCAAAAAAACGTGCTGTTTTGCTAAAAAAAACTTTTTTAAAGCATTTTAGATCGTTGAAATCTTTCAAATGGGCCGCAAATATTAATAAAAACGAAATAAAAAAATTTTTGTCTTTTTTAAAATGCTTTTTTAACCGTTAAAACGCAGATTCCCAAAAAACTTTCTTTTTTTGCTTTAAAATAAGCATTTTAAAAGCTTTTTTAGATCGTTGAAATCTTTTTAAATGAAGCAATATTAATAAAAAACGAATAATAAAACATTCGTCTTTTTTTATGCTTTTTTTTCGCTTTAAAAACGCAATTAAAAGTTTAAAAAATTTTGCTTTTTTTGCAAAAAGCATTTTCAAGCTTTTTTAGATCGTTGAAACCCGTTCCAAAAAAGACGCAATATTAAAAAACGAATAAAAAAAAATTTCGTCTTTTTTTTTTATGCTGTTTTACAGTTAAAACCCCAGAAAAAAAGCTCAAAACTTGCTTTTTTTGCTAAAATAAGCTTTTTTAAAGCATTTTAGATCTTTTTCAAAAGAAAAACAATATTAAAAAAAAACAAATAAAAAAAAAAATTAGTCGTTTTTATGCTGTTTTGCTTTAAAAACCAGTTTAAAAAACTCAAAACGTGCTGTTTTGCAAAAAATAAGCATTTTAAAAAGCATTTTAGATCGTTAAAAATCTTTTTAAAATAGACGCAATATTAATAAAAAAAAATAAAAAAAAATTGGTTTTTTTTTAATGCTTTTTTCGCTTTAAAAAAAGCAGATTAAAACCAAAACGTGCTTTTTTGGCAAAAAATAACTTTTTTAAAAGAAAGATCGTTGAAATCTTTCCCAAAATAGAAATTAAAAAAAACGAATAATAAAAATTTCGTCGTTTTTATGCTGTTTTTACGCGTTAAAACGCAGATTAAAAGCTAAAAACTTGTTTGCTAAAATAATCATTTTCAGCATTTTTAGATCGTTGAAATCGTTCAAATAGAAGCAATATTAAAAAAAAACGAATAATAAAAAATCGTCTTTTATGCTGTTTTATGCGTTAAAACGCAGTTTAAAAAGCTCAAAACGTGCTGTTTTGTTTTAAAATAAGCATTTTCAAGCATTTTTAGATCGTTGAAATCGTTCAAGACGCAATATTAATAAAAACGAAAAATAAAAATTTCGTCTTTTTTATGCTGTTTTACGCGCTAAAACGCTGTTTAAAAAGCTCAAAACGTGCTGTTTTGCTAAAATAAGCATTTTCAAGCATTTTAGATCGTTGAAATCGTTCAAATAGACGCAATATTAATAAAAACGAATAATAAAAAAATTCGTCGTTTTTTATGTTTTGTTTTCCCGCGTTAAAACGCAGATTAAACTCAAAACGTTCTGTTTTGCTAAAAATAAAGCCTTTTCAAGCATTTTAGATCGTTGAAATCGTTCAAATAGAAGCAATATTAATAAAAACGAATAATAAAATTTCGTCGTTTTATGCTGTTTTTACGCGTTAAAACGCAGATTAAAAGCTAAAAACGTGCTGTTTTGCTTAAATAAGCTTTTTTCAAGCATTTTAGATCGTTAAAATCGTTTAAATAGAAGCAATATTAAAAAAAACGAATAATAAAAATTCGTCTTTTTTATGCTGTTTTACGCGTTAAACGCAGGTAAAGCTAAAAACGTGCTGTTTTGCTAAAATAAGCATTTTCAAGCATTTTAGATCGTTGAAATCGTTCAAATAGACGCAATATTAAAAAAAAACGAATAATAAAAATTTCGTCGTTTTTATGCTGCTTTACGCGGTAAAACACAGAATAAAGCTCAAAACGTGCTTTTTTGCTAAAATAAGCATTTTCAAGCATTTTAGATCGCTGAAATCGTTCAAAATAGAAGCAATATTAATAAAAACGAATAATAAAATTCGTCGTTTTTATGCTGTTTTACACGTTAAAACGCAGATTAAAGCTAAAAAACGTGCTTTTTTGCTAAAAAAAAGCATTTTCAAGCTTTTTTAGATCGTTGAAATCGTTCAAATAGACGCAATAAAAATAAAAACGAATAATAAAAGTTTCGTCGTTTTATGCTGTTTTACTCGTTAAAACGCAGAATAAACTCAAAACGTGATGTTTTGCAAAAATAAGCATTTTCAAGCATTTTAAATGGTTGAAATCGTTCAAATAGACCAATATTAATAAAAACGAATAATAAAAATTTCGTCGTTTTTATGCGCTTTACGCGTTAAAGCGCAGATTAAAACTCAAAACGTGCTGTTTTGCTAAATAATCTTTTTTAAAAGCATTTTAGATCGTTGAAATCGTTCAAATAGAAGCAATATTAATAAAAACGAATAATAAAAAATTCGTCGTTTTATGCTGTTTTACGCGTTAAAACGCTGATTAAAGCTCAAAACGTGCTGTTTTGCTAAAATAAGCATTTTAAAAAGCATTTTAAATCGTTGAAATCTTTTTAAATAGAAAGCAA
Organism: Dalotia coriaria; assembly: GCF_025399875.1. Lineage (NCBI taxonomy): Eukaryota > Metazoa > Arthropoda > Insecta > Coleoptera > Staphylinidae > Dalotia > Dalotia coriaria. The sequence continues at coordinate 13,904 of NW_027046985.1, read as the reverse complement.
TATTAATAAAAACGAATAATAAAAATTCGTCATTTTTTATGCTGTTTTTACGCTTTAAAAGGCAGATTAAAGCTCAAAACGTGATGTTTTGCTAAAATAAGCATTTTCAAGCATTGTAGATCGTTGAAATCTTTCCCAAATAGACGCAATATTAATAAAAACGAATAATAAAAAATTTCGTCGTTTTATGCTGTTTTTACGCGTTAAAATGCAGAATAAAACTAAAACGTGCTGTTTTGCTAAAATAAGCATTTTCAAGCATTTTAGATCGTTGAAATCGTTCAAATAGAACAATATTAATAAAAACGAATAAAAAAAAAGCGTCGTTTTTTTTGCTGTTTTTACGCGTTAAAACGCAGTTTAAAAAGCTCAAAACGTGCTGTTTTGCTAAAATAAGCATTTTTAAGCATTTTAGATCGTTGAAATCGTTTAAATAGACGCTATATTAATAAAAAACGAATAATAAAAAATTCGTCGTTTTTATGCTGTTTTACGCGTTAAAACGCAGATTAAAAGCTAAAAAACGTGCTGTTTTTGCTAAAATAAGCTTTTTTCAAGCATTTTTAGATCGTTGAAATCTTTCCCAAAAGAAGCAATATTAATAAAAACAAATAATAAAAAATTCGTCGTTTTTTATGCTGTTTTACGCGTTAAAACGCAGATTAAAACTCAAAACGTGGTTTTTTTGCTAAAATAAGCATTTTCAAGCATTTTAGATCGTTGAAATCGTTCAAATAGAAGCAATAATAAAAAAAACGAATAAAAAAAAATTCGTCGTTTTTATGCTTTTTTACGCTTAAAAAGCAGTTTAAAAAGCTCAAAACGTGCTTTTTTTTGCGGGAAATAAGCTTTTTTCAAGCATTTTTAGATCGTTGAAATCGTTTAAATAGAAGCAATATTAATAAAAACGAATAATAAAAATTCGTCTTTTTTTATGCTTTTTTTACGCGTTAGCAGTTTAAAAACTCAAAACGTGCTGTTTTGCTAAAATAAGCATTTTCAAGCTTTTTAAATCGTTGAAATCGTTCAAATAAAAACAATATTAATAAAAACGAATAAAAAAAAATTTCGTCGTTTTTATGCTTTTTTTACGCGTTAAAACGCAGAATAAACTCAAAACGTGCTGTTTTGCTAAAATAAGCTTTTTTCAAGCATTTTAGATCGTTGAAACGTTAAAAATAGACGCAATATTAAAAAAAACGAATAAAAAAAATTCGTCTTTTTTATGCTTTTTTACGCAAAAGGGGGGGTTAAAGCTAAAAACGTGCTTTTTTGCTAAAATAAGCTTTTTTCAAGCATTTTAGATCGTTAAAATTTTTTAAATAGAAGCAATATTAAAAAACGAATAAAAAAAAATTCGTCATTTTTTTATGCTTTTTTTTACGGGGTTAGCAGATTAAAGCTCAAAACGTGCTGTTTTGCTAAAATAAGCATTTTCAAGCTTTTTAATCGTTGAAATCGTTCAAATAGAAGCAATATTAATAAAAATAATAATAAAAAATTCGTCTTTTTTTATGCTGTTTTACGCGTTAAAACCCAGATTAAAATCAAAACGTGCTGTTTTGCTAAAAAAAAATTTTTCAAGCTTTTTTAGATCTTTGGGAAATCGTTCAAATAGATGCAATATTAATAAAAACAATAAAAAAAAAATTTCGTCTTTTTTTATGCTGTTTTACGCGTTAAAACGCAGATTTTTCAAAACGTGCTTTTTTTGCAAAAAAAAAAGTTTTAAAATTTTTGGATCGTTAAAAATCGTTTTTGAAGCAATTTTAATAAAAACAAAATAATAAAAAATTCGTAATTTTATGCTGTTTTACGCTTTAAAAACGCAGTTTAAAAAAGCTCAAAACGTGCTGTTTTGCTAAAATAAAAACATTTTAAGCTTTTTTAAAATCTTTGGGAAACCCGTTAAAAATAGACGAAATAAATAAAAACGAATAATAAAAAACGTGTTTTATGCTTTTTTTACGCGTTAAAACGCAGAAAAAAAATAAAACGTCTTTTTTTGTTTTAAAAAAAAGCATTTTCAAGCTTTTTTTAGATTGTTGATATCGTTAAAATGAAGCAATATTAAAAAAAAACGAATAAAAAAAATTCGTCTTTTTTTATGCTTTTTTACGCGTTAAAACGCAGTTTAAAAAACTCAAAAACGTGCTGTTTTGCTAAAAAAAAGCATTTTCAAGCATTTTAGATCGTTGAAACCCGTTCAAATAGAAGCAATATTAATAAAAACGAATAATAAAAATTTCGTCGTTTTTATGCTTTTTTACGCTTTAAAAACCCCGTTAAAAACTCAAAACGTGCTGTTTTGCTAAAATAAGCATTTTTCAAGCATTTTAGATCGTTGAAACCCTTTTTAAATAGAAGCAATTTTAAATTAAAAAACGAATAATAAAAAATTTTCGCCCGTTTTAGGGCTGTTTTACGCTTTAAAAACCCGCAGTTTAAAAACTCAAAACGTGCTTTTTTTGCGGGAAATAAGCTTTTTCAAGCATTTTAGATCGTTGAAATCTTTTTAAATAGAAGCAATATTAAAAAAAAACGAATAAAAAAAAAATTCGTCTTTTTTATGCGTTTTTACGTTTTTAGCAAAATTAAAAAGCTCAAAACGTGCTGTTTTGCAAAAATAAGCATTTTAAAAACATTTTACATCTTGGAAATCGTTCAAATAGAAGCAATATTAATAAAAACGAATAAAAAAAATTTTCCCGGTCGTTTTTATGCTGTTTTACGCGTTAAAACGCGGGGAAAAAAAGCTCAAAACGTGCTGTTTTTGCAAAAAAGCATTTTCAAGCTTTTTTGATCGTTGAAATCTTTTCAAATAGACGCAATATAATAAAAACGAATAATAAAAATTCGTCTTTTTTATTTTTGTTTTACGCGTTAAAACGCAGTTTAAAAATTTTAAAAAGGGTGCTGTTTTGCGGGAAAAAAAGCTTTTTTAAAATTTTAGATCTTTGAAATCTTTTTAAATAGAAGCAATATTAATAAAAAGGGAATAATAAAAAATTCGCCCCAATGCTTTTTTACGCGTTGGGGGGGTTCCAAAACGTGCTGTTTTCCCAAAAAAAAAACCCATTTTAAAAGCATTTTACACCCGTTGAAATCGTTCAAATAGAAGCAATATTAATAAAAACGAATAAAAAAAATTTCGTCGTTTTTTGCTTTTTTACGCGTTAAAACGCAGAAAAAAACTCAAAACGTGCTGTTTTGCTAAAAAAAGCATTTTCAAGCATTTTAATCGTTGAAATCGTTCAAATAGACGCAATATTAATAAAAACGAATAAAAAAAAATTCGTCTTTTTTTGCTTTTTTTTACGCGTTAAAACGCAGATTAAAGCTCAAAACGTGCTGTTTTGCTAAAATAAGCTTTTTAAAAGCTTTTTTAGATCGTTGAAATCTTTTTAAAATAGAAGAAATTTTTTTAAAAAAAACGAATAAAAAAAATTTTCGTCATTTTTTATGCTGTTTTGCTTTTGGGGGGGTTGGCTAAAAACGTGCTGTTTTGCTAAAAAAAAGCATTTTAAAACATTTTAGATCGTTGAAATCGTTCAAATAGAAGCAATATTAAAAAAAAAGGGAATAATAAAAAATTTTCGTCGTTTTTATGCTGTTTTACGCGTTAAAACGCAGAATAAAGCTCAGAACGTGCTTTTTTTCCCAAAAATAAGCTTTTTTCCATTTTAGATCGTTAAAATCTTTCCCAAAATAGGGCAATATTAATAAAAACAAATTTAATAAAAATTGGTCTTTTTTAATGCTTTTTTTACGCTTTAAAAACGCAGATTAAAAGCTCAAAACGTGCTGTTTTGCTAAAAAAAAAGCTTTTTTCAAGCTTTTTTAGATCGTTGAAATCGTTCAAATAGACGCAATATTAAAAAAAAACGAATAATAAAAAATTCGTCGTTTTTATGCTTTTTTACGCGTTAAAACGCAGTTTAAAAACTAAAAACTGCTGTTTTGCTATAATAAGCATTTTCAAGCATTTTAGATCGTTGAAATCGTTCAAATAACGCAATATTAATAAAAACGAATATAAAAATTCGTCGTTTTACTGTTTTACGCGTTAAAACGAAGAAATTAAAAGCTCAAAAACGTGCTGTTTTGCTAAAATAAGCATTTTCAAGCTTTTAGATCGTTGAAATCTCAAATAGAGCAATATTAAAAAAAAACGAATAATAAAAATTCGTCGTTTTATGCTGTTTTACGCGTTAAAACGCAGATTAAACTCAAAACGTGCTGTTTTGCTAAAATAAGCATTTTCAAGCATTTAATCGTTGAAATCGTTCAAATAGAGCAATATTAATAAAAACGAATTATAAAAATCGTCGTTTTATGCTGTTTTACGTTAAAACGCTGATTAAAGCTAAAACGTGCTGTTTGTTTAAAATAAGCATTTCAAGCATTTTAGATCGTTGAAATCGTTCAAATATTAGCAATATTAATAAAAAAACGAATAATAAAAAATTCGTCGTTTTATGCTGTTTTACGCTTAAAACGCAGTTTAAAAAGCTCAAAACGTGCTGTTTTGCTAAAATAAGCATTTTCAAGCATTTTAGATCGTTGAAATCTTTTAAATAAAAGCAATATTAATAAAAAACGAATAATAAAAAATTCGTCGTTTTATGCTGTTTTACGCGAAAAACGCAGATTAAAAGCTCAAAACGTGCTGTTTTGCCAAAATAAGCATTTTCAAGCATTTTAACGTTGAAATGGGTTCAAATAGAGCAAAAATTAAAAAAACGAAAAATAAAAAATTCGTCGTTTTATGTGTTTTACGCGTTAAAACGCGATTAAAGCTCAAACGTGCTTGTTTTGCTAAAATAAGCATTTTCAAGCATTTTAGATCGTTGAAATCGTTCAAATAACGCAATATTAATAAAACAATAATAAAATTCGTCGTTTTATGTTGTTTACGCGTTAAAACGCAGATTAAAACTCAAAACGTCTGTTTTGCTAAAATAAGCATTTTAAGCATTTTAGATCGTTGAAATCGTTCAAATAGAGTAATATTAATAAAACGAATAATAAAATATGTCTTTTATGCTGTTTTACGCGTTAAAACGCAGATTAAACGCAAAACGTGCTGTTTTGCTAAAATAAGCATTTTCAAGCTTTTTTAGACGTTGAAACGTTCAAATAGAGCAATTTATGAAAAACGAATAAAAAATTGTCTTTTTTATGCTGTTTTACGCGTTAAAAACGAGATTAAACTCAAAACGTGCTGTTTTGCTAAAATAAGATTTTCGCTTTTAGATCGTTGAAATCGTTCAAATAGAGCAATATTAATAAAACGAATAATAAAAATCGTCGTTTTATGCTGTTTTCGCGTTAAACGCATTAAAGCTCAAAACGTCTGTTTTCTAAAATAACATTTTCGATTTTAGATCGTTGAAATCGTTCAAAATAGACGTAAATAAAACGAATAATAAAAATTCGTCGTTTTATGCTGTTTTACGCTTTAAAAACGCAATTAAAAGCCAAAAGGCGTTTTGCTAAAATAAGCATTTTCAAGCATTTTAACCGTTGAAATCGTTCAAATAAAAGCAATTTAATAAAAACGAATAAAAAAATGCTTTTTTATGCTGTTTTACGCGTTAAAACACAGATTAAGTCAAAACGTGCTGTTTTGCTTTAAAATAGCATTTTCAAGCATTTTAGATCGTTGAAATCGTTCAAATAGACGTAATGAAATAAAACGAATAATAAAATTTCGTCTTTTTTTATGCTGTTTTACGCGTTAAAAGCGAATAAAGCTCAAAACGTGCTTTTTTTTGCTAAAATAAGCATTTTCAAAAGTTTTTTGATCTTTGGGAAATCGTTCAAATAGACGCAAATTAATAAAACGAATAATAAAAACGTCGTTTTTATGCTGTTTTACGCGTTAAACGCAGATTAAAGCTAAAAGGCTGTTTTAAAATAAGCATTTTCAAGCATTTAGATCGTTGAAATCGTTCAAATAGAAGCAATATTAATAAAACGAATAAAAAATTCGTCGTTTTATGCTGTTTTACGCGTTAAAACGCAGTTAAAGCCAAAAGGGCTGTTTCAAAATAAGCATTTTCAAGCATTTAGACGTTGAAACTTTTAAATAGACGCAATAAAATAAAAACGAATAATAAAATTTCGTCGTTTTATGCTGTTTTACGCGTTAAAGCAAAATTAAAGCTCAAAACGTGCTGTTTTGCTAAAATAAGATTTTCAAGCATTTTGATCGTTGAAATCGTTCAAATAAAAGCAATATTCATAAAACGAATAAAAAAATTTCGTCGTTTTATGCTTTTTTACGCGTTAAAACGCAAATTAAAGCTAAAACGTGCTGTTTTGCTAAAAAAAAGCATTTTCAAGCATTTTAGATCGTTGAAATCGTTCAAATAAAAGCAATTAAAAAAACGAATAAAAAAAATTTTCGTCGTTTTATGTTTTGTTTTACGGTAAAACTCGGATAAAGCTCAAAACGTGCTGTTTTGCTAAAATAAGCATTTTCAAGCTTTTTAAGATCGTGAAATCTTTTAAATAGACGCAATATTAATAAAAACGAATAATAAAATTTCGTCGTTTTTATGCTGTTTTCGCGTAAAACGCAGATTAAAGCTCAAAACGTGCTGTTTTGCTAAAATAAGCATTTTCAAGCATTTTAGATCTTTGGGAAATCTTTTAAATAGAAGCAATATTAATAAAAACGAATAATAAAATCGTCATTTTTTTTGTTTTAGCTTTAAAAACGCAATTAAAGCTCAAAACGGCTGTTTTGCTAAAATAAGATTTTCAAGCATTTAGATCGTTGAAATCGTTCAAAAGACGCAATTTTTAAAAACGAATAAAAAAAAATTTCGCCCTTTATGCTTTTTACAGTTAAAACTCAGAATAAAGCTCAAAACGTGCTGTTTTGCTAAAAAAAAGATTTTCAAGCATTTTAGATCGTTGAAATCGTTCAAAAGGCAATATTAATAAAAACGAATAATAAAAATTCGTCGTTTTATGCTGTTTTACGCTTTAAAACGCAGATTAAAGCTCAAAACGTGCTGTTTTGCTAAAATAAGCATTTTCAAGCATTTTAGATCGTTGAAATCGTTTAAATAGACGAAATATTAATAAAAACAATAAAAAAAAATTCGTCTTTTATGTGTTTTAGGGTTAAAACGCAGATTAAACTCAAAACGTGCTGTTTTGTAAAATAACATTTTCAAGCATTTTTAGATCGTTGAAACCGTTCAAATAGAAGCAATATTAATAAAACGAATAATAAAATTGTCTTTTATGCTGTTTTACCGTTAAAACGCAGATTAAAAACCAAAACGTGGTGTTTTGCTAAATAAGCATTTTCAAGCATTTAGATCGTTGAAATCGTTCAATAGAAGCAATATTAATAAAAACGAATAATAAAAAATCGTCGTTTTATTGTTTTACGCGTTAAAACGCAGATAAAGCTTCAAAACGTGCTGTTTTGCTTAAATAAGCATTTTCAAGCATTTTAATCGTTGAAATCGTTCAAATAGACGCAATATTAATAAAAACGAATAATAAAAATTCGTCGTTTTATGCTGTTTTACGCGTTAAAACGCAGATTAAAGCTCAAAACGTGCTGTTCTGCTAAAATAATCTTTTTCAAGCATTTTAGATCGTTGAAATCGTTCAAATAGAAGCAATATTAATAAAAACGAAAAATAAAAATCGTCTTTTATGCTGTTTTACGCGTTAAACGCAGATTAAAGCTCAAACGTGCTGTTTTGCTAAAATAAGATTTCAGCTTTTTAATCGTTGAAATCGTTCAAAAGACGCAATATTAATAAAACGAATAATAAAAATTTCCCGTCGTTTTATGCTGTTTTACGCGTTTAAAACGCGTTTAAAAAGCTCAAAACGTGCTGTTTTGCTAAAATAAGCATTTTCAAGCATTTTAGATCGTTGAAATCGTTCAAATAGAAGCAATAAAAAAAAAAAACGAATAATAAAAATTCGTCGTTTTTATGCTGTTTTAGTTAAAACGCAGATTAAAAGCTCAAAACGTGCTGTTTTGCTAAAATAACATTTTCAAGCATTTTAGATCTTTGGGAAATCGTTCAAAGACGCAAAAAATAAAAACGAATAAAAGTTTCGTCGTTTTTATGCTGTTTTACCGTTAAAACGCAGAATAAATCTCAAAACGTGATGTTTTGCAAATAACATTTTCAAGCATTTTAAATGGTTGAAATCGTTCAAATAGACGCAATATTAATAAAAACGAATAATAAAACGTCGTTTTTGCTGTTTTACGCGTTAAAACGCAGATTAAAGCTCAAAACGTGCTGTTTTGCTAAAATAAGCATTTTAAGCATTTTGATCGTTGAAATCGTTTAAATAGACGCGATATTAAAAAAAAACGAATAATAAAAATTCGTCGTTTTATGCTGTTTTACGCGTTAAACGCAGATTAAAGCTCAAAACGTGCTGTTTTGCTAAAATAAGCATTTTTCAACATTTTAGATCGTTGAAATCGTTTAAATAGAAGAATATTAATAAAAACGAATAATAAAAATTCGTCATTTTATGCGTTTTACGCGTTAAAACGCAGATTAAAGCTCAAAACGTGTTTTGTTTTGCTAAAATAAGCATTTTCAAGCATTTTAGATCGTTGAAATCCGTTAAATAGACGCAATATTAATAAAAACAAATAATAAAAATTCGTCGTTTTTATGCTGTTTTACGCGTTAAAACGCAGATTAAACTCAAAAGGGCTGTTTGCTAAAATAAGCATTTCAAGCATTTTAGATCGTTGAAATCTTTTAAAAGACGCCATATTAAAAAACGAATAGAAAAAATTTGTCGTTTTTATGCTGTTTTCGCGTTAAAACGCAGATTAAAGCTCAAAACGTGCTGTTTTGCAAAATAAGCATTTTCAAGCATTTTAGATCGTTGAAATCGTTCAAATAAAAGCAAATTAATAAAACGAATAATAAATTCGTCGTTTTATGTTTTACGCGTTAAAACGCGATTAAAGCTCAAATGTGCTGTTTTGCTAAAATAAGCATTTTCAAGCATTTTGATCGTTGAAATCGTTCAAATAGGCAAAAAATAAAACGAATAATAAAAATTTCGTCGTTTTTATGTGTTTTACGCGTTAAAACGCAGAAAAAAGCTAAAAACGTGCTGTTTTGCTAAAATAAGCATTTAAAGCATTTTAGATCGGGGGAAATCGTTCAAATAGACGCAATATTAATAAAAACGAATAATAAAATTTCGTCGTTTTTATGCTGTTTTACGCGTTAAAACGCGGATTAAAGCTCAAAACGTGCTGTTCCTCCCAAAAATAATCATTTTCAAGCATTTTAAAATCTTTGGGAAATCGTTCAAATAAAAGCAATATTAAAAAAAACGAATAATAAAAAATCGTCTTTTATGCTGTTTTACGCGTTAAAAACGCGATTAAAGCTCAAAACGTGCTGTTTTGCTAAAATAAGCATTTTCAAGCATTTTAGACCCGTTGAAATCGTTCAAATAGACGCAATATTAATAAAAACGAATAATAAAAATTTCGCGTTTTTGGTTTTACGCGTAAAACGCTGATTAAAGCTCAAAACGTGCTGTTTTGCTAAAAATAAGCATTTTCAAGCATTTTAGATCGTTGAAATCGTTCAAATAGACGCAATATTAATAAAACGATAATAAAAATTCGTCGTTTTTATGCTGTTTTACGCGTTAAAACGCATATTAAAACTCAAAACGTCCTGTTTTGCAAAATGCATTTTCCATTTTAGATCGTTGAAATCGTTAAATATAGCTAATAAAAAAACGAATAATAAAATTTCGTCGTTTTATGCTGTTTTACGCTTAAAACGCAGATTAAAGCTCAAAACGTGCTGTTTTGCTTAAATAAGCATTTTCGCATTTTAGATTGTTAAAATCGTTTAAATAGAAGCAATATTAATAAAAACGAATAATAAAAATTCGTCATTTTATGCTGTTTTACGCGTTAAACGCTGAGTAAAGCTCAAAACGTGCTGTTTTCCCAAAATAAGCATTTTCAAGCATTTTAGATCGTTGAAATCGTTCAAATAGACGCAATATAATAAAAACGAATATAAAAAATTTCGCCGTTTTATGCTGTTTACGCTTTAAAAACGCAAAATAACGCTCAAAAACGTGGCTGTTTTGCTAAAATAAGCATTTTCAAGCATTTTAGATCGTTGAAATCGTTCAAATAGAAGCAATATTAATAAAAACGAATAAAAAAAAATTCGTCGTTTTGCGTTTTTAACGTTAAAACGCAGATTAAAGCTCAAAACGTGCTGTTTTCCCAAAATAAGCATTTTCAAAGCATTTTAGATCGTTGAAATCCGTTCAAATAGACGCAATAAAAAAAAAAACGAATAATAAAAGTTTCGTCGTTTTATGCTTTTTTACCCGTTAAAACGCAGAATAAAGCTCAAAACGTGATTTTTTTGCAAAAATAAGCATTTTCAAGCATTTTAAATGGTTGAAATCGTTCAAATAGACGCAATATTAAAAAAAACGAATAAAAAAAAATTTCGTCGTTTTTATGCGTTTTACGCTTTAAAAAGCGCAGATTAAGCTCAAAACGTGCTGTTTTGCTAAAATAAGCATTTTCAAGCATTTTAAATCGTTGAAATCTTTTTTAAATAGAAGCAATATTAAAAAAAAAAAAAAAAAAAAATTCGTCTTTTATTTTTTATTAAAACGAATTTAAACCTAAAATGTTTTTGCTAAAAAAAGTTTTAAGCAAACGTTGTGTTAAAAAAGAAATTTTAAAAAAAATAAAAATTCCCTTTTTTTGGTTTTCGCGAAAAAGCGAAAAAAAACTGCTTTTTCCCCAAAAAGCTTTTTAAAGCTTTAAATGTTAAACTTTAAATGGAATTTAAAAAAGAAAAAAAAAAAAATTTTTTTTTTATTTTTTCGCGTTAAAAGCGTTAAAATAAAAGGGTTTTTTTTGAAAAATAACTTTTTTTTAATGTTAAACTTAAATAAAAACTTTAAAAAAAAATAAAAAAAAAATTTTTTTTTTTTTACCCGAAAAAAACCCTTAAGTAAAATTTTTTTTTTTGCTAAAATAAGCATTTTCAAGCTTTTTGATCGTTGAAATCTTTTAAAAGGGGGAAATAAATAAAAAAAAAAAAAAAATTTTTTTTATGCGTTTTCGCGTTAAAACGCAGTTTAAAAAACTCAAAAGGGCTGTTTTGCTAAAATAAGCTTTTTCGCTTTTTTTAAACGTTCAAATGGCAATATTAATAAAAAAAAAAAAAATTCGTCGTTTTTATGCTTTTTTACGGTTAAAACCAGATTAAAGCCAAAACGTGCTTTTTTAAAAAAATTTTAAATTTTAGACGTTGAAATCTTTAAAAATAGGGGCAAAAAAAAAAAACGAATAATAAAATTTTTTTCTTTTTAGTTTTTCCCGAAAAAGCAAAAGGCTTTTTTTGAAAAACATTTTAATTTGAAAAAAAGACGAAATATTAATAAAAACAATAAAAAAAAATTTCGTCTTTTTTTTGCTGTTTTAGGGTTTAAAACCCAAAAATTAAAGAAAAGGGTTTTTCTAAAATGTTTTAAGCTTTTTAGATCGTTGAAATCGTTCAAATAAAAATTTTAAAAAAAAAAAAAAAAATTCGTTTTTTTTTTTTTTTTTAAAAAAAAATTCAAAAAAACTTTTTTTTTTAAAAAATTTTTAAGTTTTTTTAAAAAAAATTTAAATGGAAAAAAATTTTAAAAACGAATTAAAAACCGCCCCCTTTTTTAAAAATAAAAATAAAAATGCTGTTTTGAAAAAAAATTTTTAAGTTTTTAATCGTTGTCTTTTTAAATGGAAAAAATTAAAAAAAAAAAAAAAAATTCGTTTTTAATTGTTTTTCCCTTAAAAATTAAATTTTGGGCGTTTTTAAAAAAAAGTTTTTAAAAATTTTTCTTAAACCCCTTTTAGGAAAATTTTAAAAAAACTTAAAAAAACGTCTTTTTTTTATGCTTTTTCCAAAAAAAATTAAAGTCAAAAGGCTTTTTTTAAAAAAGATTTTAAATTTTGTCGTTAAATTTTTTAAAAATAACCAAATTTAAAAACGTTAAAATTTTGCTTTTTTTTTTTGCGTTAAAAGAAATTTAAAATAAAAGGGTTTTTTTAAAATTTTTTTAAGCGTTTAGCGTTAAACGAAAAAAAAATTTCAAAAACGTTTTAAAAAAATTCGGTTTTTAGTTTTTTACCGTTAAAACGCAGATTAAAAAAAAAAAAAACCTTTTTAAAAATTTTTAAAGTTTTTAACGTTAAACTTTAAAAGGGGGGGCAAAAAAAAAAACGAAAAAAAAAAAAATTTTCGTTTTTTTTTAGCTTTTTCCTTAAAAAAAAAAACCCTTTTGCTTTTTTTGTTTAAAATAAGCACGCTTTTTTTAAATTTTAGACGAAATTTAAAAACGAATAAAAAAATTTTTTTTGCTTTTTCAGGTTAAAACCAAAAAAAAAGCTCAAAACGTGCTTTTTTTTAAAATAAGCTTTTCCCCAAAATTTTGAAATCGTTCAAATAAAAGCAATATTAATAAAAACGAATAATAAAAATTTCCCCGGGTTTTTTGCTGTTTTACGGTTAAAACCCGGGTTTAAAAAACCTTTTTTTAAAAAAAATTTTTCGCTTTTTAATGTGAAATTTTTAAAAAAGAAAATAAAAAAAAAAAAAAAAATTTCTTTTTTACTTTTTTAGGTTAAAGGGTTTCAAAACGTGCTTTTCAAAATGTTTTTTTAAGATTTTTAATCGTTGAAATGAAAAAATAAAAAAAATTTTAATAAAAAATTTTGTGTTTTTTTTTTTTTAGCTTAAAACCCGGTTGCAAAAAAACTCTGTTTTTTGAAATTTTTTTTTAAGTTTTTTTAAATTTTAAATTTTAAAAATAGAGCAATATTAATAAAAACGAATAAAAAAAAATTCGTCTTTTATGCTGTTTTACGCGTTAAAACGCAGATTAAAGCTCAAAACGTGCTGTTTTGCTAAAATAAGCTTTTAAGATTTAGATCGTTGAAATCTTTCAAATAGCGCAAAAAAAATAAAAACGAATATAAAATTTCGTCATTTTATGCGTTTTACGCGTAAAACGCAGATTAAAAGCTCAAAACTTCTGTTTTGTTTAAAATAAGCATTTTAAAAGCATTTTAGATCATTGAAATCGTTCAAATAGCGCAATATTAATAAAAACGAATAAAAAAAAATTTTCGTCGTTTTATGCTGTTTTACGAGTTAAAACTCAGAATAAAGCTCAAAACGTGTGTTTCCCTAAAATAAGCATTTTCAAGCATTTAGATCGCTGAAATCGTTCAAATAGGCAATATTAATAAAACGAATAATAAAAATTCGTGGGTTTTATGCTGTTTTACGCGTTAAAACGCCGTTAAGAGCTCAAAACGGCTGTTTTCTAAAAAGCATTTTCAACATTTTAGATCGTTGAAATCTTTTTTAAATAGACGCATATTAATAAAACAAATAATAAAAAATTCGTCGTTTTTATGCTGTTTTACGCGTTAAAACGCAGATTAAACTCAAAACGTGCTGTTTGTAAAATAACATTTTAAAACATTTAGATCGTTAATCGTTCAAATAGAAGCAAATTAATAAAAACGGAATAAAAAAATTCGTCGTTTTTATGCAGTTTTACGCGTTAAAACGCAGATTAAAAGCTCAAACCTGTTTGCTAAAATAAGCATTTTCAAGCATTTTAGATCGTTGAAATCGTTAAAAAGGCGATAAAAATAAAACGAAAAAAATAAAATTTCGTCGTTTTATGCTGTTTACGCGTTAAAACGCAGAATAAAGTCAAAACGTGCTGTTTTGCTAAAATAAGCATTTTTCAGCATTTTAGATCGTTAAAATCGTTCAAATAGACGCAATTTAATAAAACGAAAAATAAAATTTCGCGTTTTTTTTTCCGTTAAA
>NW_027046984.1:0-18558 GCF_025399875.1 Dalotia coriaria | reverse complement strand
AAAAAAAAGGGAAAAATTTAAAATTCTGTTTTATGTTGTTTTACGGGGAAAAGGGGGGGTTTTTAAAGCTAAAAAAGGGCTTTTTTTGCTAAAATAAGCATTTTAAAGTTTTTTTGACGTTGAAATCGTTCAAATAGAGGAATAAAAAAAACCCAATAATAAAATTTCGTCTTTTTTTATGTTTGTTTTACGCGAAAAACGAAAAACCCCAAAACGAAAATTTTCCCCATTTTTCGCTTTTAGACCGCTGAAATCGTTCAATTGGGTTTAAAAATTAAAAAAACGAATAAAAAAACCGTCTTTTTTATGCTTTTTTTACGCTTTAAAAAACGCAGAAAAGCCCAAAACGCCCTTTTTGCAAAATTTTTAAAGCATTTTCAAGCATTTTAGATCGTTGAAACGTTAAAAAGGGACGCAAAAAAAAAAACGAATAAAAAAAATTTTTCCCCCCGTTTTGGCGGTTTTACGCGTTAAAAACGCAGAAAAAACCCAAAACCCGTTTTTTTGCAAAAAAAGGGCATTTTCCCCATTTTAGACGTTGAAATCTTTCCCAAATTTTAGGACGCAATTAATAAAAACGAATAATTTTCCGTCGTTTTATCCCGTTTTCGCTTAAAACTAAAAAAGGCCCAAAAGGGCTTTTTTGCTAAAATAAGCATTTTAAACATTTTAGATCGTCGAAATCGTTCAAATGGGGAAAAAATTTTAAAAAAAACGAAAAATAAAAAATTCGTCGTTTTTTTTTTTGTTATACGCGAAAAAACCGCAAAAAAACCCCGTGCTGTTTTCCCAAAATTTTTAAACCCCTTTTTTATATCGGGGAAATCGTTCAAATAAAACGCAAAATTTTTTATTTGTTTACGCTTTAAAAACGCGTTTAAAAAGCCCAAAACGTCCCGTTTTGAAAAAAATAAGATTTTTCAAGCTTTTTAAATCGTTAAAACCGTTCAAAAAACGAAAAAAAAAGGGAAAAAAAAATTTTCCCTTCGTTTTATGTTTTTACGCGTTAAAACGCGAATGTAAAAACGGTTTTTTTCCCCAAAATAAGATTTTCGCAAGATCGTTGAAATCGTTCAAATAGAAGCAATATTAAAAAAAAAACGAATAAAAAAAATTGCTTTTATGCTGTTTTACCCGAAACGCAGATTAAAGCTAAAAACGTGCTGTTTTGCTAAAAAGATTTTCAAGCATTTTAGATCGTTGAAAGGGTTCAAATAGCCAAAATATTAAAAAAAAAACGAAAAAAAAAATTTCGTCGTTTTTATGCTTTTTTACGCTTTAAAAACGCGAAAAAAAGCCCCAAAACCTGCTGTTTTGCTAAAATAAGCATTTTAAAACGATCGTCGAAATCGTTCAAATAGAAGCAATTTTTAAAAAAAGGGTAAAAAATTTTTGGTCGTTTTATGTTGTTTTACGCGTTAAAACGCAGTTTAAAAAGCTAAAAACGTGCTTTTTTCCCCAAATAAGCATTTTCAAGCATTTTAGACGTTAAAATCCAAAGACGAAAATTTTTTAAAAAAAAAACGAATAATAAAAATTTCGTCGTTTTTTTTGGTTTTTACCCCAAAACGCTGATTCCCTCAAAAGGTCGCTGTTTTGCTAAAATAAGATTTTCAAGCATTTTAGATCGTTAAAATCGTTCAAATAGAAGCAATATTAAAAAAACGAAAAAAAAAAAACCCGTCGTTTTTTTTTTTTACGCAAAACCGCAGTTTAAAAAGCCCCCGGTGCTGTTTTGCTAAAATAAGTACAAGCATTTTAGATCGTTGAAATCGTTCAAATAGAAGCAATATTAATAAAAAAACGAATAATAAAAAATCGTCGTTTTATGCTGTTTGGCGCTAAACGCAGATTAAAGTCAAAAACGTGTTGTTTGCTAAAATAAGCATTTTCAAGCATTTTAGATCGTTGAAATCGTTTAAATAGAAGCAATATTATTAAAAACGAATAATAAAAAATCGTCATTTTATGCTGTTTTACGCGTTAAAACGCAGATTAAAGCCTCAAAACGTGCTATTTTGCTAAAATGTGCTTACTTTTCAAGCATTTTAGATCGTTGAAATCGTTCAAATAGACGCAATATTAATAAAACCGAACTTTGTCGTTTTATGCTGTTTTACGCGTTAAATCGTGATTAAAGCTCAAAACCTGCTGTTTCGGCGGCAGTCAATCATTTTCAAGCATTTTAGATCGTTAAAATCGTTCAAATAGAAGCAATATTAATAAAACGAATAATAAAAATTCGTCGTTTTATGCTGTTTTACGCGTTAAAACGCACTAAAACGTGCTGTTTTGCTAAAATAAGCATTTTCAAGTATTTTAGATCGTTGAAATCGTTCAAATAAAAGCAATATTAATAAAAACGAATAATAAAAATTTCGTCGTTTTTATGCTGTTTACGCGTTAAAACGCAGATTAAAGCTCAAAACGTGCTGTTTAAGGAAATAAGCATTTTCAAAGCATTTGTGATCGTTGAAATCGTTCGGGGCCAGGGCTACTGGCTAATAAAACAAAGAATGTACCCGTCGTTTTTATGTTTACGCGTTAAAAACGCAGATTAAAGCTCAAAACGTGCTGTTTGCTAAATAAGCATTTTCAAGCATTTTAGATCGCGAATCGTTCAAATAGAAGCAATATTAATAAAAACGAATAATATTCGTCGTTTTTATGCTGTTTTACGTACTGTACAAACGATTAAAGCTCAAAACGTGCTGTTTTGCTAAAATAAGCATTTTCAAGCATTTTAGATCGATAAATCGTTCAAATAGACGCAATATTAATAAAAAACGAATAATAAAATTTCATGTTTTTATGTTGTTTTACGCGTTAAAACGTTAAGATTTCTAGTTCGTGCGTACCGTTTTGCTGTAAATAAGAATTTTCAAGCATTTTAGATCGTTGAACTGTTCAAATAGCTAATGTTAAGAAAAAACGAATAAGAAAAAATTGTCGTTTTTATGTTGTTTTAATGCGCGTTAAATGCAGATTAAAGCTCAAAACGTGCTGTTTTTGCTAAAATAAGCATTTTCAAGCATTTTAGATCGTTGGAAATCGTGCAAATATAATATTAATAAAACGAATAATAAAAATTTCGTCGTTTTATGTTGTTTACCGCGTTAAAACGCAGAATAAAGCTCAAAACGTGCTGTTTTGCTGAAATAAGCATTTTCAAGCATTTTAGATCGTTGAAATCGTTCAAATAGAAGCATTAATAACGAATAATAAAAATTCGTCGTTTTTATGCCTACGCGTTAAAAACGCAGATTAAAAGCTCAAAACGTGCTGTTTTGCTAAAATGCTACTTTTCAAGCATTTTAGATCGTTGATATCGTTCAAATAGACGCAAAATTAATAAAAACGAATAATAAAAAATTGTCGTTTTATAAGCTGTTTACGCGTTAAAACGCAGATTAAAGCTCAAACGTGCTATTTTGCTAAAAATAAGCATTTTCGCCATTTTGTGATCGTTGAAATCGTTCAACAGCTACTATTAATAAAAAGGAATAATAAAAATTTCGTCGTTTTGGCGTTGTTTTACGCGTTAAAACGCAGATTAAAAGCTCAAACGTGCTGTTTTGCTAAATAAGCATTTTCAAGCATTTCAGATCGTTTAAATAGGTTTCAACATTAATAAAAACGAATAATAAAAATTCGTCGTTTATGTTTGGCCGCGTTAAAACGTGATTAAAGTCAAAACGTGCTGTTTTGCTAAAATAAGCATTTTCAAGCATTTTAGATCGTTGAAATCGTTCAAATAGACGCAATATTAATAAAAAACGAATAAAAATTTCTGTCGTTTTATAAGCGTTTACGCGTTAAAAAACGTGCAGAATAAAGCTCAAACGTGCTGTGTTGCTAAAATACATTTTTCAAGCATTTTAGATCGTTGAAATCGTTCAATAGAAGCAATATTAATAAAAACGAATAATAAAAATTGTCACTTTATGCTGTTTTACGCGTTAAAACACATTAAAAGCTCAAAACGTGCTGTTTTGCTATTAAATAAGCATTTTCAAGCATTTTAGATCGTTGAAATGTTCAAATAAAAGCAATATTAATAAAAACGAATAATAAAAATTGTCGTTTTTATGCTGTTTTACGCGGTAAAACGCATTAAAGCTCAAAACGTGCTGTTTTATAAAATAAGCATTTTTCAGGCATTTTAGATCGTTGAAATCGTTCAAATAGACGCATTATTAATAAAAAACGAATAATAAAAATTTCGTCGTTTTATGCTGTTTACGCGTTAAAACGCAGATTAAAAGCTCAAAACGTGCTGTTTTGCTGCACAAGCATTTTCAACCATTTTGTGATCGTTGAAATCGTTCAAATATACGTGCAATATTAATAAAAAACGAATAATAAAAATTTCGTCGTTTTATGCTGTTTACGCAAGTTAAAACGCAGATTAAAAGCTCAAAACGTGCTGTTTTGCTAAAAATGGGCATTTTCTGGGCATTTTAGACGTTGAAATCGTTCAAATAGCAATATTAATAAAACGACAATAAAAAATTCGTCGTTTTTATGTTTCGTTTTACGCGTTAAAACGCACTAAAACGTGCTGGCCTTTGCTGTTAAGCATTTTCAAGCATTTTGAGATCGTTGAAATCGTTCAAATAGATGCAATATTAATAAAAACGAATAATGCGTACCTCGTCGTTTTGCTGCGCCTACGCGTTAAAACGCTGATTGCTCAAAACGTGCTGTTTTGCTAAAATAAGCATTTTTCAAGCATTTAGATCGTTGAAATCGTTCAAATAGACGCAATATTAATAAAAACGAATAATAAAATTCGTCGTTTTTATGTTGTTTTACGCGTTAAAACGCAGATTAAAGCTCAAAACGTGCTGTTTTACAAAATAAGCATTTTCAAGCATTTTAGATCGTTGAAATCGTTCAAATAGAAGTAATATTAATAAAAAACGAATAATAAAACCGTTTTTATATTAGTTTTACGCGTTAAAAACGTACATTAAAAGCTCAAAACGTGCTGTTTTGCTAAAATAAGCATTTTCAAGCATTTTAGATCATTGAAATCATTTAAATAGAAGCAATATTAATAAAAAACGAATAATAAAAAATTCGTCATTTTGCTGTTTTACGCGTTAAAAACGCAGACAAGCTCAAAACGCTGTTTTGCTAAAATAAGCATTTTCAAGCATTTTTAGATTGTTGAAATCGTTCAAATAGGACCGCTAATAAAACCAATAATAAAAATTTCGTCGTTTTTGCTGATTTACGCGTTAAAACGCAGAATAAAACGTGCTGTTTTACAAAATAAGCATTTTCAAGCATTTTAGATCGCTGAAATCGTTCCTCTCAAATAGACGCAATATTAGCCAAAAAAACGAATAATAAAAATTTCGTCGTTTTTATGCTGTCACGCGTTGCGATTAAAAGCTCAAACGCGCCGCTTCGCTAAAAATAAGCATTTTCGTGCCATTCTTAGGATCGCGAAAATCGTTCAAAAACGAATAATAAAAATTTCGTCGTTTTTATGCTGTTTACGCGTTAAAACGCAGAATAAAGCCCAAACGTGCTGTTTTGCTAAAATGTAAGTTAATTTCGCTATATTTTAATCGCTGAAATCGTTCGAATAGAAGCATATTAATAAAAACGAATGGTACCGCCGTTTTATGCTGTTTTACGCGTTAAAACGCAGATTAAAGCCTCGTGCTGATTTGCTAAAATAAGCATTTATCGCTGCTTCAGACGCAACAAGCGAAATCGTTCGCAACAGACGCACATTAATAAAAAACGAAATTCGTGGTTTTATACATTTACGCGTTAAAACGCAGATTAAAAGCTCTAAAAACGTGCTGTTTTGCTAAAATTAGCATTTTCAAGCACGCGCCGGAAATCGTTCAAATAGACGCAATATTAATGCACCAACAATAAAAATTCACCGTTTTAGCTGTTTTACGCGCAAAACGCAGATTAAAGCTCAAACGTGCTGTTTGCTAAAATAAGCATTTTCAAAGCATTTGAGATCGTTGAAATCGTCTCAAAATAGACGCATTATTAAAAATCGAATAATATAAATTTCGTCGTTTTATGCTGTTTTACGCGTTAAAACGCGCAGATTAAAAGCTCGAAACGTTGTTTAAAAATAAGCTATTTTTCAAGCATTTAGATCGTTGAAAACCGTTCAACAGGAAGCAATATTAATAAAAAACGAATAATAAAAATTCATGTTGTTTTACGCTAAACAAAAACGCAGATTAAAGCTCAAAACGTGCTGTTTTTGCTAAAATAAGCATTTTCGCCAATTTTTAGACCGCTGAAATCGCCTCAAATAGAAAGCTAATGTTAATAAAACGAATAATAAAAATTCGTCACTTTTATGCTGTTTTACGCGATAAAACGCAGATTAAAAGCTCAAAACCGTGCCGCTGCTGTACAAGCATTTTCGATTTTAGATCGTTAAAATCGTTCAAATAGAAGAAAATATTAAAAAAAACGAATAAAAAAAAAATTCGCAGCGTTTTAGGGTTAAAAGAAAAGTAAAAACGTGCTGTTTTTTAAAATAAGCATTTTCAAGCTTTTTAGATCGTTGAAATGCAAATAGACGAAAAAAAATAAAAACGAATAATAAAATGTTGTCTTTTTTATATGTTTTACGCTTTAAAAACGAGTTTAAAAAGCTCAAAACGCTGTTTTGCAAACAAGATTTTCAAGCTTTTTAGATCGTTGAAATCGTTCAAATAGAAGAAATGTTAATAAAAACGAATAATAAAAATTTCGCTTTTTTTGCGTTTTACGCGTTAAAACGCGATTAAAGCCAAACGTGCTGTTTTGCTTAAGATTTTCAAGCATTTTAGATCGTTTCAAATAGAAGCAATAAAAAAAACGAATAATTTTCTTTTTTATCCCTTTTTTACGCGTTAAAACGCAGATTAAAGCTCAAAACGTGCGTTTTGCTAAAATAAGCATTTTCAAGCATTTTGATCGTTAAAACGTTTAAAAGAACCCAATATTAATAAAAACTAATAATAAAAATTCTATTTTATGTTTTTTTAGGGTTAAAAACGCAGATTAAAGCTCAAAACGTGCTTTTTGCTAAAATAAGATTTTGCCATTTTGTTTAAAATCGTTCAAATAGACGCAATATTAATAAAAACGAATAATAAAATTTCATGTTGTTTTACGCGTTAAAACGCAGAATAAAAGCTCAACGTGTGCTGTTTTGCTAAAATAAGCATTTTCAAGCATTTTAGACGTCGGTAAACCGTTCAAATAGACGCAATATTAATAAAAACGAATAACAAAAATTTCGTCGTTTTATGCTTGCCTACGCGTTAAAACGCTGACGAAAGCTCAAACGTGCTGTTTGTTAAATAAGCATTTTCAAAGCATTTTTAGATCGTTGAAATCGTTCAAATAGACGAATATTAATAAAAACGAATAATAAAAATTCAACGTTTTATAAGCGTTTCACGCGTTAAAAATCCAAGATTAAAGTTCAAAACGTCTGTTTTGCTAAAATAAGCATTTTAGATCGTTGAAAACGCGATATTAATAAAACGAATAATAAAAAAAATCGTCGTTTTTATGCTGTTTTACCGGGCAAGTTAAAACGCAGATTAAAAGTCAAAACGTGCTGTTTCAAAATAAGCATTTTCAAGCATTTTAGATCGTTGAAATCGTTCAAATAAAAGCTATTAATAAAACAAAATAATGTACCGTTTTATAAGCGTTTTACGCGTTAAAACGCAGTATTTAAAAGCTCAAAACGTGCTGTTTTGCTAAAATAATCATTTTCAAAGCATTTTGACCGTTGTAAACTGCCCAAATAGATGCAATATTAACAAAACACGAATAATAAAAATTTCGTCGTTTTTATGTTGTTTACGCGTTAAAACGCAGAATAAAGCTCAAAACGTGCTGTTTTGCTAAAATAAGTACTTTCAAGCATTTTAGATCGTTGAAATCGTTCAAATATACGCAAATATTAATAAAAACGAATAATAAAAATTTCGTCGTTTTTATGCTGCTTCACGCGTTAAAACGCAGATTAAAGCTCAAAATCCGTTTTGCTAAATAAGCGCATTTTCAAGCATTTTAGATCGTTGAAACTGGGTTCAAAATAGAAGCTAAATTATTAATAAAAAACGAATAATAAAAATCTTCGCCGTTTTATGCGCCGTTTACGCGTTAAAAACGATTAAAAGCTCAAAACGTGCTGTTTTGCTAAAATAAGCATTTTCAAGCATTTTGTGATCGTTGAAACCGTTCAAATAGTACATTAATAAAACGAATAATGCACTTCCGTCGTTTTTATGCTGCCTTTACGCGTTAAAAAGGATAAAGCTCAAACGTGCTAGTTTTGCTAAAATAAGTATTTTCAAGCATTAGATCGTTGGAAATGTTCAAATAGAAGCAATATTAATAAAAACGACAATAAAAATTTCGTCGTTTTATGCTGTTTTACGTTAAAACGCAAGAATAAGCTCAAAACGTACTGTTTCGGTTGCACAATAACATTTTCAAGTATTTTTAGATCGTTGAATGTTCAAATAGAAGCATACACAAAACGAATAATAAAAAATTCGTTGTTTTTATGCTGTTTTACGCTTAAAAACGCAGATTAAAAGCTTTCAAAACGCGTTAAAATAAGCATTTTCAAGCATTTTAGATCGTTGAACCGTTCAGCCAGACGCAATATTAATAAAACGAATAATAAAAATCTGCTTTTATGTTGTTTTACGCGTTAAAACGCAGATTAAAGCTCGAAAACGTGCTGTTTGCTAAAATTTTCAAGCATTTTAGATCGCTGGAAATCGTTCAAATAGACGCAATATTAATAAAACGAATAATAAAAAATTTCGTCGTTTTATGCTGTTTACCGCGTTAAAACGCAGATTAAAAGCTCAAAACGTGCTGTTTTGCTAAAATAAAGCATTTTCAAGCATTTAGATCGCTGGAAATCGTTCAAATAGAAGCAATATTAATAAAAAACGAATGTACGCACCGTCGTTTTATATGCTGTTTTACGTGCGAAAAACGCAGATTAAAAGCTCAAAACGTAGCCGTTTTATTAAAAAATAAAGGCATTTCAAGCATTTTTATCAAGCTTAAATCGTTCAAATAGGCGCAATTATTAATAAAAACGAATAATAAAAATTTTGCCGCCTTTTACGCGTTAAAAACGCAGACAAAAGCCCAAACGCGCTGTTTTGCTAAAAATAAGCATTTTCAAGCATTTTAGATCGTTGAAAATCGTTCAAATAGACGCAATATTAATAAAAAACGAATAATAAAAATAAGTCGTTTTTATGCTGTTTACGCGTTAAAACGCAGATTAAAGCTAAAAACGTGCTGTTTTGTTTAAAATAAGCATTTTCAAGCATTTGATCGTTGAACGTTCAAATAGACGCAATATTAATAAAAACGAATAAAAAAAAATTCGTCGTTTTATGCGGGTTTTACGCGTTAAAAACGCAGATTAAAGCTAAAAACGGCTGTTTTGCTAAAATAAGCATTTCAAGCATTTTAGATCGTAAATCGTTCAAAATAAAAGAAAATTTTAATAAAAACGAATAAAAAATTCGTCGTTTTATGCTGTTTTACGCGTTAAAACGCAGTTTAAAAAGCTCAAAACGTGCTGTTTTCCCAAAAAAAGCATTTTTCAAGCATTTAGATCGTTGAAATCGTTCAAAGAAGCAATATTAATAAAAACGAATAATAAAAATTCGTCGTTTTATGCTTTTTTACGCGCTAAAACGCAGATTAAAGCTAAAAAGGGCTGTTTTGCTAAAATAAGCATTTTCAAGCTTTTTAGATCGTTGAAATCGTTCAAATAGCGCAATATTAAAAAAAAACGAATAATAAAATTCGTCGTTTTATGCTTTTTTACGCTTTAAAAACGCAGATTAAAGCTCAAAACGTGCTGTTTTGCTAAAATAAGCATTTTCAAGCATTTTAGATCGTTGAAATCGTTCAAATAGACGAAATTTAAAAAAAACGAATAATAAAAATTCGTCGTTTTATGCTGTTTTACGCGTTAAAACGCAGATTAAAGCTAAAAACGGCTGTTTTGCTAAAAAAATTTTTTTGGGGTTTTTTTAAATTTTAAAAAAATTTAAAAAAAAAAAAAAAAAATTTTTAAAAAATTTTTTTTTTTTTAAAAGGGGAAAAAAAATTTTTAAAAATTTTCCTTTTTTAAAAAAAAAATTTTAAAAAAAATTAAAAAAAATTTAAAAAATTTTTTTTAAAAAAAAACCCCCTTTTTTTTTTTTGGGGTTTGTTAAAAAAATTTTTTTTTAAAATTTTTTTTAAAAAAAAAATTTTTTTAAAAAAAAAAAAAAAAAAACCCTTTTTTTTCCCTTTTTAAAGGGGGTTTTTTTGGGTTTTTAAAAAATTTTTTTTTAAAAAAATTTTTTTTTAAAAAACCCAAAAAGGAAATTAAAAAACAAAAAAAAAACCCGTTTTTTTGTTTTACGCTTTAAAAAACGCAGATTAAAGCTAAAAACGTGCTGTTTTCAAAATAAGCATTTTCCCCATTTTAGATTGTTGAAATCGTTCAAATAGACGCAATATTAAAAAAAACGAATAAAAAAAAAATTCGTCGTTATTATGCTTTTTTACGCTTTAAAAAACGCGGGAAAAAGCTCAAAACGTGCTGTTTTGCTAAAAAAAGGGCATTTTCGCATTTTAGATCGTTGAAATCGTTCAAAATACGCAATATTAATAAAAAACGAAAAAAAAATTCCCCCTTCCGTTTTATGTTTTTACGCGTTAAAACGCAGATTAAAGCTAAAAAACGTGCTGTTTTTAAAATAAGTTTTTTCGGGCCATTTTAGATCGGGGAAATCGTTCAAATAGTAGCAATTTTAAAAAAAAAACGAATAAAAAAAACCCCCGTCGTTTTATGTTGTTTTACGCTTTTAAAACGCAGATTAAAAGCTCAAACGTGCTGTTTTGCTAAAAATAAGATTTTCGGGCATTTTAGATAGTTGAAATCGTTCAAATAGACGCAATATTAAAAAAAACGAATAATAAAAATTCGTTTTTTTTATGCTTTTTTACCCTTTAAAAAAACGCAGATTAAAGCTCAAAACGTGCTGTTTTGCAAAAATTTAAGCTTTTTCCCGGCATTTTAGACGTTAAAACCGTTCAAAAGACGCAATATTAATAAAACGAATAAAAAAAAATTCGTGGTTTTATGCTGTTTTAGGGTTAAAACGCAAAATTAAAAACCCTCAAAACGTGCTGGTTTTCAAAATTACTTTTAAGCATTTTAGATCGTTTGAAATCGTTCAAATAGACGCAATATTAATAAAAAAACGAAAAAAAAAAAATTGTCGTTTTTATGCGTTTTACGCTTTAAAAAAGGGGGGGATTAAAAGCTAAAAACGTGTTTTTGCTAAAATAAGTTTTTTTCAAGCTTTTTTAGATCGGGGAAATCGTTCAAATGGGAAGAATATTAAAAAAAACGAATAATAAAAATTTCTGTCTTTTTATGCTTTTTTACGCGTTAAAACGCAGTTTAAAAAGCTAAAATACGTGCTTTTTTTACTAAAAAAGCATTTTCCCCATTTGATCATTGAAATCTTTTTAAATGGAAGCAATATTAAAAAAAAAACGAATAAAAAAAAATTCGTCATTTTTATGCTGTTTTACGCTTTAAAAACGAGATTAAAGCTCAAAACGTGCTGTTTTGCTAAAATAAGCATTTTCGCATTTTAGATTGTTGAAATCGTTCAAATAGACGAATATTAAAAAAAAAAAACGAAATAAAAAATTTCGTCTTTTTTATGCTGTTTTACGTTTTAAAAAAACGCAGAATAAAAGCCTCAAAACGTGCTGTTTTGCTAAAATAAGCATTTTCAAGCATTTTGATCGTTGAAATCGTTCAAATAGAGCAATATTATAAAAACGAATAATAAAAATTGTCGTTTTATGCTGTTTACGTTAAAACGCAGATTAAAGCTCAAACGTTGTTTTGCTAAAATAAGCATTTTCAAGCATTTTAGATCGTTGAAATCGTCAAATAGACGCAATATTAATAAAACGAATAATAAAAAATTGTCGTTTTATGCTGTTTTACGCGTTAAAACGCAGATTAAAGCTCAAACGTGCTGTTTTGCTAAAATAAGCATTTTCAAGCATTTTAGATCGTTGAAATCGTTCAAATAGAAGCAATATTAATAAAACGAATAATAAAAATTCGTCGTTTTATGCTGTTTACGCGTTAAAACGCAGATTAAACTCAAAACGTGCTGTTTTGCTAAAATAAGCATTTTCAAGCATTTTAGATCGTTGAAATCGTTCAAATAGAAGCAATATTAATAAAAACGAATAATGAAAATTTCGTCGTTTTATGCTGTTTTACGCGTTAAAACGCAGATTAAAGCTCAAAACGTGCTGTTTTGCTAAAATAAGCATTTTCAAGCATTTTAGATCGTTGAAATCGTTCAAATAGAAGCAATATTAGTAAAAACGAATAATAAAATTCGTCGTTTTATGCTGTTTTACGCGTTAAAACGCAGATTAAAGCCTCAAAACGTGCTGTTTTGCTAAAATAAGCATTTTCAAGCATTTTAGATCGTTGAAATCGTTCAAATAGACGCAATATTAATAAAAACGAATAATAAAAAATCTCGTCGTTTTTATGCTGTTTTACGCGTTAAAACGCAGATTAAAGCTCAAACGTGCTGTTTTGCTAAAATAAGCATTTTAAGCATTTTAGATCGTTGAAATCGTTCAAATAGAAGCAATATTAATAAAAACGAATAATAAAAAATTCGTCGTTTTTATGCTGTTTTACGCGTTAACACGCAGATTAAAGCTCAAAACGTGCTGTTTTGCTAAAATAAGCATTTTCAAGCATTTTAGATCGTTGAAATCGTTCAAATAGAAGCAATATTAATAAAACGCGAATAATAAAAATCGTCGTTTTATGTGTTTTACGCGTTAAAACGCAGATTAAAGCTCAAAACGTGCTGTTTTGCTAAAATAAGCATTCAAGCATTTTAGATCGTTGAAATCGTTCAAATAGACGCAATATTAATAAAAACGAATAATAAAATTCGTCGTTTTATGCTGTTTTACGCGTTAAAACGCAGAATAAAGCTCAAAACGTGCTGTTTTGCTAAAATAAGCATTTTCAAGCATTTTAGATCGTTGAAATCGTTCAAATAGACGCAATTAATAAAAACGAATAATAAAATTCGTCGTTTTATGGTGTTTTACGCGTTAAACGCAGAATAAAGCTCAAAACGTGCTGTTTTGCTAAAATAAAGCATTTTCAAGCATTTTAGATCGTTGAAATCGTTCAAATATACGCAATATTAATAAAAACGAATAATAAAAATTTCGTCGTTTTTATGCTGTTTTACGCGTTAAAACGCAGAACGTGCTGTTTTGCTAAAATAAGCATTTTCAAGCATTTTACATCGTTGAAATCGTTTAAATAGAAGCAATATTAATAAAAACGAATAATAAAAATTCGTCGTTTTATGCTGTTTTACGCGTTAAAACGCAGATTAAAGCTCAAAACGTGCTGTTTTGCTAAAAAAAGCATTTTCAAACATTTTAGATCGTTGAAATCGTTCAAATAGACGAATATTAAAAAAAACGAATAAAAAAAAATTTCGTCGTTTTTATGTTTTTTACGCTTTAAAAACGCTGAAAACCCAAAAAACGGCTGTTTGCTAAAATAAGCTTTTTCAAGTTTTTTAGATCGTTAAATGTTCATATTTACTACAATTTTCCGAGGGTCGGGGAGGGACGAGTAGCCCAGGGGAAATGTGACGGTCCTAAGCCCGTAAAGAAGGAAGGTTCAGGGGAGGCCAGCGACCGCCCTGGTAAAAGGTTAAAAGGCTAAAAGTACCAGTGGAATCGGAAGGACAGATCTAACGATAACAACAAGGCAAGAAAGGAAACAAAGAATAACAAAGCAACATAACCTAAGATTGGAAAAGGGAAAATCAGGGCACTCAGTAACCGACAACAAGAATAAAACAAAATTTAAAAGACTATAAAATTATTTTGGCGCGATTCGGGAAAAAAAGAAAAGGAAAAGGAAAATGTTTTTGGGGAATATCTATTAATATAGGGATTTAAAGGGAAAAACGAGAGCAAAGGAAGGTGTTGAATAATGATTCACTTTGAGACAGTTTAAAAAGGAATATCTTTTTTAAACGAATTGTAAAATTAGAATAGAAATCAAAAAAACAAAATTAAATATAGTCAGTGTTTTGTCCTGAGAACTGTGAACCAAACCATAAGGGGAAGATTTCTACGATAAACTCAAGAGGAGCAGACAAAATCAACAAAACAAGCTATTATAACCTAGGGACCAAAAATGCAAGAGTCGGAAATAGAGTAATCCCGGGGCATTAAACAACGGTTCAATGAGGAAGTAAAAAAATAAAAAGGGGGAACTTTTAAAATTTTTATGCACAATCAATGAGCTAAAAAAAATAACACATTTTCAACCAAAGCAGCAACATAGGTATACTTTCAATGAACGCGGATATAGGTAAACAATAGACTATATCATCACGAACAGGAAATACCACCAACAGATATATTAGAATAAGAAGTTTAACATCAGCAGATATTAAGGACACAATTTAGTTATGGCGAAATTAAAATTAATCCCATCAAAAACGAAATCAAAAAAGAAACAAAGTACGGGAAAAAAATAAAAGTGGAAGGACTGTCAGATGAAACAACAAGAAACCTTTACCTAAATAGACTAGAAAAAAAAATAAACAAAGTAAAAATGGGGATGATGAGCGCGGGGGATAAATAAAGACCAATGCCCAAAAACTGCAGAGGAAGCTTGGGAAGAAGGAAAAAAAACCATAAAACCCCCTTTGGAAAGAAACCCCTGGTTTCCCGACGAAATTAAAAAAAAATTAAAGAAAAAGATTCCCATACCAGCAATATAGAACGGAAAGGAAATGCAATCATCCCGCAAATACAAGAGGAAACGCATCGAAACACACCGAACTAGTCAGAAAAACAAAAACGAGCATTTTGGGATACCAAAAATTCGAACATGATTTTAGCCCAAAAATCATATGGAAAACAATTGACGAAAAAGAAAGAACTCAAAGAGCGCTAGAGAGAAAAGATATAGAGAAAGAAACAGGGATCAAGTATATTGAAGAACTACAAAAATGCAAGCATAGACAAAAACGCGTTTAAACAAAACAAGGATTAGAATACAAGAAGAAGCTACTAGTGTGAAAAAAATAGTGAGAAGTACCAGCAAAAATGAAAAACAGAAAAGCAGCCGGCCCCGGGTGGAATAGCCAACAATTTTGGATGGAGGTCAAAATTTAACAGAAATTTCCAAGATGATCAACAAAGTATTAAAAAAAACGCAGTACCCCAAAGAATGGGGGACAAGTACCTAATTTTGCTATTCAAAAAAAAAGATAGGCAAATACCCCCAAATTACAGGGGAATCACCTTTCCAGTACAACACTAAAAAAAAAACTCGAATAATATCCAACAAAAAACTAGAAGAACTACATTTTGGGGACGAACAACAAGGTTTCGAACAGGAAGATCGGGAACGACGCCATATTATCCAGACAAAAAAAAGAAGGCAATAGAATGGAACGACCAGCATTTATTTGTTTTGTGGACCTAAAAAGCCTTTGACCGCATAAAGCACATGACATCCCAATTATCTACAAAATCGACAAATTACAAGACATTACGGAAACAATAGAAAACATCTGGGGAAACCCAAATAAAAAATAAAACAATAATGAAACAACTGGCCCAAAAAACATCGGAACCGGCATAAGACAAGGAGACCATTGAGCCCCTTGTTGTTCAACGGATGGAAGAAAAAAAAATAAAACCAGGAAGTGGGGTATATAATGGAAACAAAAAATAAATATGGTATGCTTGCGGATGACGCTGTACCATAACGAATCGAAACAACCTCCGAAAATTTTGCACCAGTTCAACAAAGCAGGCAAATTGCAACATGGAAATAGCGCCTGAAAAAAAAAAATGTATGGTATTTTTCGCTACACCAATCAGATGCAAACTAAGGAAAGGAAAAAAAAAAGAACAAATCAGCGAGTTCGTACCGGGGAAAAACATTTCAAAACGCAGGTATAAGGGAAAAAGGGCGGAACAAGTTGGGAAGGGAAATAAAATTGCGGGGTGCCTGAAAAAAACCATATGGAATAATAAACACCTAAGAAAAGAAACTAAAGGGATCATTTATAAAAACGTAATTAGCCATTTTTAAAGTATTCCGGAAAAAAAAGACCGGAAACAACAATAACTGCCAACTTTTTTACAACAGCAGAAATAGAACACTACGGTGGTGGAAGGCAAAACGATCAGAACAGAATCAAAAATGGGACATCAGAAGAACGTGCAAAATAGAAAAAAATTACTGAATGGGCGAAATGAGAAGGAACGAATGGTTAAAAAGAAAAAATGGAAGGATCGAGAATAGTTAGGGGGGCTAAAACAACTTCCGAGGGAAAAAGATCACCGGTAGACCAAGAAAAAAGGGGGAGGATATTTGGGCCCGGACTGAAGAAGAAAGGGCAAATGCCTATTTTGGAAGAATAAGAAGAAGAAGAAGAAATCGTTCAAATAGACGCAATTAATAAAAAAAGAATAAAAAAAATTCGCCCTTTTATGTGTTTACGCTTGCAGATTAAAGCTCAAAAAGTGCTGTTTTGCTAAAATGCATTTTTAACATTTTAGATCGGAAATCGTTAGAAGCAATATTAATAAAAAAAGAATAAAAAATTTGTCGTTTTATGTGTTTTCGCGTTAAAAAGCAGTTAAAGCTCAAAACGTGCTGTTTTGCTAAAAAAAGCATTTTCGCATTTTAGATCGTTGAAATCGTTTAAATAGAAGCAATATTTAAAAAACGAATTATAAAAAATTGCCCTTTTATGTTTTTTTACCCTTAAAACGCAGATTAAAGCTCAAAACGTGCTGTTTTGCTAAAATAAGCATTTTCGCATTTTAGATCGTTTAAACCCTTCAAATAGACGAAATTAATAAAAAAAAGAATAATAAAAATTTGTGTTTTATGGTTTTACGCGTAAAAAAGCAGATTAAATCTCAAAACGTGCTCTTTTGCTAAAAAAACATTTTAACATTTTAGATCGTTGAAATCGTTCAAATAGACGCAATATTAAAAAAAACGAAAATAAAAAAGTCGTCGTTTTTATGTGTTTTTCCCTTAAAAAAGCTGATTAAAGCTCAAAAAGTGCGGTTTTTGCTAAAAAAAGCATTTTCAAGCATTTTAGATCGTTGAAATCGTTCAAATAGACGCAAATTAAAAAAAACGAATAATAAAATTCGTCGTTTTATGCTGTTTTACGCGTTAAAACGGGTTTAAAAAGCCCCAAACGTGCTGTTTTGCTAAAAAAGCATTTTCAAGCATTTTAGATCGTTGAAATCGTTAAAAGAAGCTTTTAATAAAAACGAATAATAAAAATTTCGTTTTTTTTGTTTTTTTTTACGCGTTAAAACGCAGATTAAAGCTCAAAACGTGCTGTTTTGCTAAAAAAACATTTTCGCATTTTAGATCGTTGAAATCGTTAAATAGAAGCAATTTAATAAAAACGTATAATAAAAATTTTTGGTTTTATTGTTTTACGCGCTAAAACGCAGATTAAAGCTCAAACGTGCTGTTTTCAAAATAAGCATTTTAAAGCATTTTGATCGTTAAAACGTTCAAATAAACAATATTAAAAAAAAAACGAATAAAAAAAAAAATTGTCTTTTTTATGCTTTTTTACGCAAAACGCAGATTAAAGCTCAAAGGGCTGTTTTGCAAAAAAAACCCGCATTTTAGATCGTTGAAACGTTAAAAGACGCAAAAAAATAAAACGAATAATAAAAATTTTCGTTTTTAGCGTTTTGCAAAACGCAGAAAAAACCCAAAAAACCGGGTTTTTAAAAACCAACCCCGGGCTAACAAAAAAAAACGAATAAAAAAAAATTTCGTCTTTTTTATTGTTTTACGCGTTAAAACGCTGATTAAAGCTCAAAACGTGCTGTTTTGCAAAAAAGCATTTTCAACATTTTAGATCGTTGAAACGTTCAAAAGACGAAAATTTAATAAAAACGAATAAAAAAAAATTTCGTCGTTTTTATGCTGTTTTACGCGTTAAACACAGAAAAAAAGCCAAAACGTGCTGTTTTGCTAAAATAAGATTTTCAAGCATTTTAGACGTTGAAAACGTTCAAATAAAACAATATTAATAAAAACGAATAATAAAAATTCGTCGTTTTATGTGTTTTAGGGTTAAAACGCAGATTAAAGCTCAAACGTCTTTTTGCTAAAAAAACATTTTCAAGCATTTTAGATGGAATTGTTCAAATAGACGCAAATTAATAAAAACGAATAAAAAAAAATTTCGTCTTTTTTTATGCTGTTTTACGCGTTAAAACCCCGAAAAGCACAAAACGTGCTGTTTTGCTAAAATAAGCATTTTCAAGCTTTTTAGATCGTTGAAATCGTCCAAATAGACGCTTTTTAAAAAAAACGAATAATAAAAATTCGTCTTTTTTATGTTTTTTGCGCGTTAAAACCGATTAAAGCTAAAAACG